>NW_020897772.1:931557-1132946 GCF_003984885.1 Neopelma chrysocephalum | reverse complement strand
TTCACCTGGAGATAGTAATGTTCTGTCAAAAGTGTGCTTAAGGTGTGTCCCCCAAACATGACACCTTCCTGCCTTTGGGAAACTGGTCAATCCCCAAAGATGTCCTGAGCAGATGCCCCTGATTGCAAAGAGGCTGGAAAACTGCTGGAACTGGAATTTTTTGCAGCAAGTTAAGTGTGAACAGAGCTTCGAGTCTTCATCTGAGGTTCTAATTTATAATATGCAATTTCTCCCCCTGTTCAGATTTATGAATCTGACATATAAAATAGATTTGGATGTCCTGGAATAGATGGAAAAAAAAAAAGGTAGATGAAACAAAAGGATATAATTTGAAAAAAAAAAACAAACCAAACAATTTTGGGGGGTCTTAGAGAATATTAAATTGAAGGATTAATATTCTGTATGCATAATTATTATAAAATGTATGTCAAGCTGGATAACATGCTATGAACAGTAATTCCAAGAGGAGGAAGAGTAAGAATATCAACCTAAAGACATATAACAGAATTTAGCTCTTTCCCTTGCAAATTGTTAGTGAACTCATCCCATTTTCAATTATTCATTGTTTTGACTGTTTTCTAAAGATATACTTTTTTCAGGTTTCTCAGTAGAGGAATTGCTTCAAATATTCCGTATTTACAGTTTGACGTGTGAACTGTTTTTAACGTGCAGGGAGATAATAAACTGCATTGAAACATATTTTCAAATACTTTAGTGAATATTTTTGTATGCAAAGTGCTTTGCTTGAGTGCACTTCTAATGTGACTACAAAATGCAGGAGAATGCTGTAAAAATATATTTGTCAAAGGATATGGAACAAAACACAGAAAACAAATATTTTTTTGCTGTATTTGCGTACTTCAAAGTCAAGCCTGGAACGCTGTTGCCTGGTATGTTATCACTTGAAACTTGTTTAAAATGGTGATTTCCAGACAGCGCAACCTAAGTAACTTTGATAATGTTTCCTTATACTGTAATTTCCTCACAGCCCCTGCAGGAATTAAAACTGGATGACAGAATAAGCCATCAAAGGTTTACCTTCTTAGGGATTTTCTGGCAGCATGAGAGTATCCTGGAAGTAGAGCCTTGAGTTTCCTCCATCCAATCCAAACAAATGACGTGTGTTCAGGGTGTGCAGCTCAGTGTCCCCACATGTCTGTTTGCAGCTTTATGTGCATGTGTATCCAGTTATACCCACGCATAAGATTTTGCTGTTTCATTAAATTGCCAGGTCACAAAATCCCATTTCTACTCTTGGTAAAGAACTGTAATCTCATGGCATTTCCAGTTTCTTCCAGTAGTCTGACTTCTAAATCGCTGGTTACTTACTGTAATAAATTTTTTGGGGATTTGTGAATTTTTCCAAGAGTCAACAGATGTATTTACCAAAGAAAAACCCAACAGTGTTAGATGCACTCTGCTCTAATGGCTGTGGTCTAAAATGCAATCCCTGGTGTCCCCAGCCCCTGAGATGGGAACAACTGGAACCTGGAAGAGAGTCACATGGAATTAGCATTTCATGCTCACGTACTTCTTGCTCACTTTCCCAGACTTTTGTTGCTGGCAGCTGTCAGAAACAGGAGCCCTGTTGGAGGTACTCTTGGTGTGGCTCAGTACAGCCACTTTGTGTTAGGTTTGGTTTATGTTTAAGGAACCAGTTACTTCTCCTGCATATCATGTCACTTATTAATTGCCTTTTTTGTCATTAATATCTCTTTGCTGCACAAGAAAATCGTTGGAGGGTTATCAGCTTGTGGGAAACTGAAGCACTTCGTAGCTGTTTTAGATTTTCAAACATCCAATATCGAGAGCGCTTGAGAAGTAATCCACTGGTAGGTGAGTGTTGTGTGTTAGCTGGTACCTGACAGCCCCGGTGCCCCCCCATTGGGGGGTGGCATTTTCTACCATAGTGTCACAGGAAATGTTATCAAAGGACACAGGGCACATGACAGTAGGAAAACTATTTGCAAATGAGAGCTAGAAGCCTAGGATTATTTTAAATGGTGTATAAACAGCATCTTTTTAAAGAAAATAGCGATGTTAAGGATGGGGTATTTTGTACAGCAATTGTCTTACAAAGACTATAAAAATTATAAAAACTATAAAAATCTGTTTGATACCTGTTTCTGTTTAACATTGCACTATAAATAGCATACAGAGTTTGGACCAAGGCATTCTGTACTGACTTGTATGACGTGTTTTGGTAGTGTTTTTTTCTTCCCTGCTATTGTCTGGTTGAAACCCCTGGAGGTTTTCACTGTTTCTCACCTTCTGTAGATTAATTCATTTCTGGAGATGGACAGGAATAGAAAGATGAATACGCATTGCTGTAAAGATAGTGTGAAATTTTTATAAATTATGAATATGTTTTTACAGTAATGTAGTTGAGTCTTTAGAGCAGAAGGTTTTAACTCTAATCCATTTTCATTAGGACTCTGGAGAACTTAATAGCAGCTCACTGGGCTTTTAATAATCTAAAGTTTGGAAACATTGCTTTGAATGACAATTTAAAAGAGCAACAGGTAACTCTGAACTTTTTATAATCACCTACAAAAGACATTTCCGTGTTCTTCATGGATCCTCATGGAAGAGGTAAGGATTGATGTTCCCAAGTTTACAGGAAGCTGTGACTGGTATGAAAAGTGTTGCACAATGATCATCTGATTAAAAGCAAATAAAAGCATAGTGGGTGTTACCAAGGGGGGAATAAGCAGATGATGCTCAAAGATTAAGGTGAATTAAGCATATGATGAGCTTTTATTAGTATTATAGTCAGTGCCGCATGGTCACAGCTTTTCTTACAGCCATGGACTCATTGCTTCCTAAGAAGTGGGGCAAAAATTGGCTTTCAATTAAGGTCATGTTTTAAAGTAGAAGAATTTTATGGCAGATGCAAACTCTCAATTTTTAGAAATATAAGTGTCTGAATATCATCCTAAAAAGGTGCAGAAGCTGAAATCCCCTCATAAATATTCTTCATATTTCCATGATTTGGCAGCTCCAGCTAAGAGCAGGGTTGAACTGGTGGTAAGAAAGATTCTGTTGTAAGTATGAATCTGTGGAGTTGCCAGAAAATGTTTTTCTCCCTCTGACATTTGCAGTGACTTCTTAGAAAGCTGATAGATGTTAAATAGAAAACCTGTTTATCATGTTCACTTCCAATTATTAGTGATTGTTACTCTGTGCAGTAGCACTAAGTAGGAAGTGATATTTTGACCTGCTTTTATATTTGAAAAACTGGGTCTTAAATTAGGGTGATATCACAAAATCTTGTAAATCTTTAAAGGCAAAAAAAAGAAGGCCTGTCATTTACCCAGCAGTTCTTTTAAAAATTCACTTTTAGTGAAACTTCAATTTGCAGTTATGACAATAGGGTGTTTGAAAACATCTGCACAAAAATGTGACAAGGAACAAGTTGAATTCTATTTCACGGAAATTTTTGGGTTTTGACAAAGTGTCTTTATCTCTCAAAAGAGATGTTTTACCTAAAAAATTCCCAGGTAGCAAGAATTAAAACTATCAGCCCTTTAAGGATGACATGTTTGAAAGTCTTTTTACCCATCTTACTGACAGCCCACAGAAGGCTTAGGAAAATTTTTTGCTGGGGTGAGGGATGCCATCAAAATGAATATCTGCCACATAAAAGTAGTGTCAAATTTGCTGTTTTTAACAGTCTAATGCATATTTTCACTGTTAGATATTCTGTTCATCAATTCCTGAGAATATTTTTTCATCTTAGCTTGTATTTTAGTCAAGTTATTTGCCTGTATCTTTGCAACATCCAGGACACACTTGCAAAGATTGAAGAACAAACCAGAGTTAAACCACTGACACGGTGAACCAGAAAATTACAGCATAGCAAGGTACAGGATATGCTTTTTTCCCCCCTATAATTTTAAGTATTGTTTAAATAATATATTAAATTCAGCTAAGACAGTGAATCTAATGCTTGCATTAAGAAAAATTTTAAATGACATTGTCTTTCATTGTGATGCTGGTAATAATAATAATAATAAAAGATGTTTTTAACTGTTGAGCATCAAAGATAAAGATTCCAACCAAAGGATATAAACTCATTAATTTTATCAAGAATTGCATAACAGAAAAAATGAATATAAAACTTTTTTTCAGCTCTAGTTCTTCAAAGTTTCCATGTTTTCCTTCTGAAATGTCTAAAGAAATAGGAAATAAAATCAAAATCACAGTTTTCAGTTCCCTTATATTTTGTAAGCCTGATAATTCTTCAGATCTTCCCAAACATGCTTAATGTAATTTTTGGAATCCTGGAATTATTTTTTTTTTAGAAACAAGACATTTATTGTTATTTTTGTAATTGTAGTTTTTGTAATGTTTTCTTTCTTAATCTTTGTAAGCTTCATCTTTATAAACTACATGCCAAATTTTACTTTACTAATATAGTCAATCATCGCTTTTTTTCTGAATAACTCGAAAGAAGATACAGGAAGTTACCTTGAAAGAATTTTCAGGCTCAGGGTTGTGTGTTCACACAAGACGAAAATTTTCTAAGCCTAAATGCCAAAGTGGTCACAGATGCAGGATTGATCACAAACTTTAAAGTTTACAGTATATCAATCAAAACAAATTAGAAATTGTAATGTACAACAGTGTTAAAAAAATGGGGAAAAAATTAATAGAGCGACGTAAGTTTTATGACATTTAATCTGCTTCTGTGCATGGCATTTTTAAATATACAGTTTAATTTAAACAAGTATTTCCTATTACTCGAATTATCCTTTCAGCCATAAAAATCATCAATTAGAAAGTATAAAGCAGGAGTTTAGGCATTATAAAATTTTATATGAAAGGTATGTATTTCTTACTGAGGCGGAATATATGACTACATTTTAATATATATCTAATATTAGTTAACAGCCCTCACCTACCGAGAAATAGAATAAATTATTTTTAAAGGAGCTAATAATTTTTCAGAGTTCTAATTCTTTTGATGACAGACGTTTAATTGGGTTTGGGTTAGTAGAGAGTCGGGGTAGAAGTGATGCAGCTGCAGGACAAATGAAGCCTCTGATACAGCAGAAATATCAACGTGGCTTCAGTCCCTAGGTGTTTAGAAGAGTTGGACACTGGGGCTGGTAATTCCCAAGCCAAAACTTGGGAGAATAATCTACTCCTCTCCACTTTTGACACCCACAGGAACTGCCAAGCAGGTCTGATACAGGCTGGAAAATGATTTTAAGTTGTACATATGCTTCAGGCCCCCCTTCTGAAACTTGGGACAGAGAATTGCTTTTGTGATTTAAGAAAACTCATGTAAAACTTTATATAAACTAATTGTCTATTGTAATAAAATGTGCTGACAAATCCAGTAGGCTCAACTCCCGGGGCAGAAAAGATGCTGTGATATCTGACTGCACTGTTTGCAGTCACCACCTACCTGGGTTGGTGTGGTGGAAAATGCTGAAGTTCATCCACATGGTGCAGTTGAGTGTGAGGGAGAGGTTACCAAAACTAGCTCTTTTTGGTGCAGGAAGAAGTGTGTACTGCTGCTGGGTTGGTGTGGCAGTCACTCTGAACGCAAATATGAAAATAGGAAAAATAATCTTAATAGCTGTGATGCTGCAGCCATCATATATTATGAATTCCAGAACACTGTCTTCTGTGAAAATGTTGTTCTGAAATAAAAATCATTATTTCATTACAATTGCTCTACTGACTTTAATAACTGCATTCCTGTTACGCCAAAGTCTACATGCCTTTTTCCCCTCATTTCTTTTTTTTATGGCTTATTTGTCATTCAAAATGTTAAAAACTATCTTCTCACAGAAAGTAGTTAACTGTTTCAGATGAGATTTTTTTTTTAAATTTTTGTGGGTTTATTTTTAAATCTGAGTATTTAAAATATTTAAATCTGAAATATTTTTAAATGAACCTCAGGGATATTTAGAAAGAACAGAGGAAGAAGGAAAGAGTATTAATAAATAGAGAAAGATGGAAAATAAGGGAAAATCACTACTGTCTTTTCAAAATCAGATGTAAATTTACATTCTAGGGTCTTAACCTCATCAGACTAACAGATTTATATTTAAACAGGCATTTAGCAGAGCAGAAATGCTTTTCCTGTCTAATATATTTATGACCTTGAAGGCCTTTCCTTTATTTTCCTCCTTCTCTTGACCTTTTATTAGAACACACTTTTAAACTGTGAAGTTGTGAATGTCGTAGAGCTTTGCTGGAGGCACATTAAGCTCATTCAAAGCACAAATGTTACTGTATAAAGTTCACAAACTTTCATTTATTTTCCATCCAGAAAAGAAAGGTTAAATATTCTTTTTTTTTTTTTTAAGACAGTACTTGGACAGTGATTAGTTGAAAGCCTGCTAAACACAAGTGGCTCTTCAAAACCCTACCTTGATTGTAAATGAACATCAAACTGCTGGAGAAATAAAAACATGAAATTTCCACGCCTCCAAAACACAAAAATTCAATGATTTTTTTTTTTTGGAGAAAATCCAAGTTGTTGTTTGACTGTGCCTGTGTGGGAAAGGAAGATTGGATTGGTGTTATGGCAAGAGTGCAGTGATACAAGTACCTGATGAAATGTGCTGTTTTCTACTTTCAACTCTGTCTAGTGCAGTGCTGTGGACTGAACATTTGTCACCTGTGCAAAAGCTTCAGATGCCCTTCTGAAGCATAGCTCTTCTGCTTCATTTCACCCAAAAGAAACCCAGGTCATGCACTCAGAGGGTGCTCACTGTGGAACCTGGAGTGGGGAAGGTTGGAGTGGGTGGTGGCAAGACCCTCTCAGTCTCTGCTGAAATGCTCCCATGGCATTCCCTTGAATTGTGTTTTGCTGTTCACAATTTGGAGCTATTTAGGTTTAAATTCTATTCTTATCTGAATCTCAAGAGAGAATAAGTATTTAGATCACTGTTCTTTGCTTTCAGACTTCTCATCAGCCAGGTCAATAATACTTTTGAATGTCTGTTTTTCCATGCTGGCAAACAACTGGGCCTTTCTTAGGGGTGTGTCTGCTGGAAAAATAATTTCCATTGCTATTGGCCACTGGTTTTATACTTTTGCACAGTCTTTACAGTTCCTCATGGCTCTGTACACGGATTTCCTATTGCTTCTGTACCCACTTCCAGGGTATGAGAAGGGGCTCTGTCTGTAGTTGGTGCCTGCTGGAGTTGGTTTGAGGATGATCAGAAATGGTATAAAATACAGAAGCCATAAAGCAGCGTAGGACCCTGTTTGAAACTGGTATTCACCTTTACTGAGAGCACCAACGGTGTCTGTCTGTGTGTAACAACCCAAATTCCTCGTTCCCATTTCATTCTCAAGCTGTTTCCATGTGTAGAATACAAACCACTCAGTCTCACATAATGAAAGACAGAGTATTTTTGTGTTGCAGGGTTTTTTCCATCCTTGTTGTCTTCTTAGTGTTTGTCGCTGTGTAGATCCCAAGAGTGAAGCGTCATCTGTCATCTAGAAATTTTTCATTTTGAACATGACTGAAAGTCCAGTTTGTAGCTCAGCTACTAGAGCTGTTTTTGAGGATGAGTGTTTGGGTCATCCAAACTACAGCCTTTTAACCGATTTCCCTCAGGCAGATCCTGTGCAAATAATCATTCTTCTCCTGTTTCTCCTCCTGGTTGAGCCTACAGGACCCTGGGTAGTCTTGACAGCCCTGGAACAGTTTCAGCCTGGAGACTGTCAGTATTCCTCTAACAGCATCTGTTTTCTGTATATCAAACTGGTCATTTTATTTGAACAATTGGGCTTATTTGACTTATAGATGCAGTAGTTGCTGTAATGAATTCATGAAATATGCATATGGTGGACTAGAGGAAGCTATCAAGACTCATGCATTTTGCATGGAGCTCGCTCACTTTTTTCCCTCTTCCAACAGGTTTCCTCCCTCCTGGATAATGTGGCTTAGTGCATAAGAGTCTTATGTTTTCAATAAACGCTCCTCTTCAGGAGCCTCGTTGTTGAATTTGCATTTTTAAGTGCGGGCGTTAAGACAGATTTATTCCAAAACTTGAAAGCTCCAAAACCATCAGGAAAAAAAAATTCCTCCAAACTGGAAATGAGTTGCAGAGGATGGCTGCTCAAACAGCAGTGGGCAGCATGGCAAGCCAGAGTCAGGAAGCAGAAAATTCAGCAGCAGGATGTCTTTCATGCTTTAAATAAAGCCCCGGGCAAGGCCTCTGACCGGAGCCGCATCTGGTGAGAAGAGCCACACTGTTCAGCTGGCCCTTCCTCCTGTACTGGCTGTCCTTTGCATTCCCTTCCTAGGCTTTGAGGTTTCTCCTGCTCTTTCGTCCAACAGTGAGAAGGAAAAAATGTCTCTGGGGCTCTGAGGCCCCAAAGATGGGGTCGCCTTCTCCTGCCTCAGCGCCGCGCTCACCGAACACCACGATCCAGACATCAAATGTAGGAGGAATTTGGTGCAGGAAGAATTTGGAGGTGTACAGTTTTGTGGCATAAAAAGGCAGATTGTGGGTGCCCTCACACTGCATTTGTGCTATGTTTAGCATTTCTGGCTTTGTCTCTGGAAGACAGAAATGTCAGGGGGACAGAAGAGACAGTCAGGACATTTGAGGAACAACTGAAATAAAAAACAAGGCCTGGGCTTTGAAATGCTAATTGAAAGCAGAATGCAATGAAATGTCACATTGCATCCAGACTCACAGAAAGTTGGATTCTCCTCTCGTGCCTCTTGCATATCTGCACCCAGAAGCTGGCAGTGAAGGGGAACGTTCATCCAAGTGACTTTGCCTTGGTACTGACAAAAATTTCACTCCAAACCGGTTGTGTTAGAGCTGCTGTGTGATGGTTACACACTGCAGCCATAACAGCCAGCAGAAAACCTTGAGAGCCAACATGAGCAGTTGCTCCTTCACCTCTCGGGCAGGTTCTGGCTAATCTGGGTCTGTGCATTGCGGGTACCTCTAATTTACTCCTCGTGCTCATGTAGGGGGGCTGATGGTGTAGATTTAGGTAACTTTGCTCAAAGAAAACCACTGTACTTCTTCCAGCTAAACCAACTGTGGGTTTTTTTAGTTTTTTATTCCCCTTTTCCCTTGTCTTGCTGTTTGCAGAAAGAATGGGGGAAAAAAAAGCTGAAATATTTTAAAGAAGTTTTCTGGTGGAGCTTAGTTAAGGAGGGACCACGTGGTGGATCAAAACATTTCAGATATTCAGATCAAATATGGACTGGGAAATAAAAGCAAGTCAAGAAAGGAGATTAAAAGTGAGTTCAATTTTAATGCATTAATTTATCTTGAAGAAAACACCAAAACTCGTCCTGAATCTTAAATTAAGAGAATAATCTGCTTGCTTTATTTTTACAGTGATTATTCTCTGTTTCTCTGCTTCTTGCAGGCTAAAGCTACATTGCTATAGCAGATTGGTAATTTCAATGCCATAGCATATGTATTTACAGTGAGCAATAGTTGAAGTTTAAAATCCATGTCTCTTTATCATGTGAACTGTAGAGCTTCAGGCAAAACTGTGGAGTCCATAGAGCTCTGTAGTGTGGGGAGAACTGTTATATTCAGCTCTGCACTGTTTGATTTTGGCCTAGCTTTAAGACATATAATAGTTTAGCATATTCAGCTGTAATGTGCTATTTCTGTGGACACCGTAGAGACCTCAAAAGCTTTCAAATGCATTTGCACCCACTCTGATTGACACAACCAGGAATTATTTATGCTAAAGAAGGAGAAATGTGACAGACCCTGCAGAATGTCGCTATGGCCTTTGGGTTAAAGATCTGATTTTAACATCTCATATTTGTTGCAGATATGACATCTCTGTTTAGTGGGATAACAATTTGCTTTTGTATGTAAGCTACAGTGCTGCCAAATGTGGTTTTGAAGATACAGGACTGGTGTTAAGAGGAGTATTGAATGCTGAAGGAAGTTTTTGGCAGATATTAACTTGCTATGAGTTAAGTCATACCAGACTGAGAACAAATGTTTTGGAACATCAGTGAATGAAGACCCTTATCAGCTTTCTCTTGCCTGTCTTTAGAGTGGACTCTGTAGCAGATACTTCCCTTTTATCTCCCTGCCCTGTTTTGTGAGCATTTTTGAAGTGCAGATGTTGGAGGGTTTCTGGCTTATGTTAATCTGTGGGAATTTCAAAAGTTGACTTATTAAAAACAAGACAATTCTCTCGTGCATTGGGGTTTTAATATTTTTCTCTGGCACCTTCCCAAAACAATAGGCTTCAAGGACACACCAGGTACTTTCTGTTTACAGGCACATATTTCACTTTTTCAATCAGGTGGTGTTTTGTTAGGTTTATGTTGCTCAGCAAATTGCTGCCTGTGAAATGCAAAATGGATTATTTGGTAATTAAAATATTTCAGGTTTATGAGAGAGTTTGAGATCAATAAAATATTCTTATTTCAGTGGAATGGAGCTATATGTCTGTTAGAACAGAATCCTGTAAGTTATAGAGCAGTAGAAGTAAAACTAATAGGTGCTTTCCATTTCCTTTGGGATTGTTCTCCACTGGATGGTTATGTTTGCTACCAGAATTTTTTTCTCCATCTAATTTATATATCCCAAGAGTTGGGCCTTGTAATGTATCTATTATTTTTCAGATGCAATTTAAGAAAGTGTCTTTGGTGGAATCCTTTAATATTACGACTTTGATTTGCAACATGCCTTAGAATATGAAATGAAAAGCAGTGCAACACCTCCTAGTACTAAGACTTCTGGACAGCCCAGCATCTTTGGCCAAAGGCCAATAATTAAGGAAACTCAATAGCAGAGCCAAGGAAAAAAGAATATAAGGATTTCTTAGTGCTCCGAGTTAACCTATTCTGAAAGAAAAATAGGAAAAATAATTTTTTAAATATGTTTTTGCTACCATAGTAATTCTTGTAGTACATTTAAAATAAATGTCACCTGCCAGAAATACAGAAACTTCTACTTTGAGGAGAAAAATACTTCCAGTTGTATAATTTTGTCAAGGGTAATGTTAACGTTCATCATGGCCAAATCTCTGCAACTGATAAATATTGTTCTGTTTCCAGTTTTTTATTTCCCCCTACTGACATTTTTAAACCAATATTCTGCAAATGTCAGTATTGTTAATTTTACATCTTGGAAAGGTGAAAGGTTAGAGAGTTTTATATTGAGACACAGAAACATCAGAGAAATAAATTGAAGTTTAATGAGACTTTGAGTAGAGTGCTTTTAAGACTACTTTTTTTTAGGTGCAGGTTATGTGCATGTTCTTTATTTCTCTGCTGCATTTATATTCTGTTAAATAATTTCTTGTTTTTGCTTATTTTAATAAATATGTCTGTAAGTCCATGAAAACTGGCCATCAATTGAAACAGCATTGTAAAATCACGTTTAAAGCTGACAGGGAAGTTATAATTAAGTGTATGGGTGTATGGCCAGTCTTCGCGAACGAAGATTTGGGAAAGGTCTTTACCCTTCGAGCCTGCGCAATGGATTTTTTAGGTGAGACACAGTGTGCGCTGAACTGAGCCCACCCTTTAATCCTAAGGTTCATCTGCCGGGGCCGAGCGAGCTTGGACAATGGCAGCGAGGTCCTCAGGACATAGGTTTGTTTAGAGTGACCTTCTCTTAGATGGATGGCCTCACAGGGCTGACGAGCTCCATCTGCCCGGGGGAATTCCCTGACCGGGAATCAAACCTGGGCCGCAGTGGTGAGAGTGCCGCATCCTAACCACTAGACCACCAGGGGGCCAATATAATTAAGTAAACTCATTTGAAAATTAGTTGAAGAATAAAAAACTTATTACGGTGCGATCAAAATTATAGTGCTATTTATCCACCAGAAAAGTTGTCTACATGGAAAGAATTTTTGGATAATTTGAGGGAATGGCACTGATGAACAGAATGAACTGTATTTGCATATCAGTCACATGCAGTGACACACACCCCCAAGACAGACAGAAGTTTTCTTTCCTTGATTAAAAATGAGCTTCATTCTGTACCTCTGTCATCTTCCTCCTTCCTTTCCTCTAGCCTGGCATGACCTTCCCCATGGACTGTGGTGTCATGAAAGCTGCACAGAGGTCGAATGTTAAAGCTTCCTGAAGGTGAAGAAGACAAACAATCTCAGTAAAAACCTGCCAAATCACAATTTCTAATGCCATTTTCACTTAGGAAATGCAGTTGTGGTGAAAAAAAAAGAAAAATATCCTACTTTGCTTCTTGAGAAACTCCTGACTTTCATTAGAATAATTTTTGTTGGTCTTTGATGCTAAAAAGAGGGCAAAGATCAATTGACTACCACGGCATAAAAAAACGTGAACTAGCAAAGATTTGAAGATTTAATGCAGCAGAAAATTAATAATTTGAAGAATTTTTTGAAGTCCTTTGCCCTAAATAGAGTCCCGTGGAGAGATTTAGATTTCCAAGTCTCTTATTAGGTGCTGCAAACACTGAAGGGCAGGGATGGCTAATGAACAAATAGATGTACAACTCAGGATTAACACATGTACAGGTATGGCAGTATTTACAGAGACTGCACAGAGGAAAGGTGGGTAAAAATTTGTGTTACTGTTGCTTAAAAGTAAGCCAAGGAAAGTCACTGTCAGCACCCAGGTAAGAGAGATGCTTCCATAAATGTATGAAGTGGGAATGTTCAGTCAGGTGTTTAAACCTCAGGGTGAAACGTGCAGCACCTGGACTAGGTGTCTGCTACTGGTTTTCTCCATATTTTGAAATTTGTGCCAAGAAATGTTGTTCAAAGTATTTTGTGTTTTACTCGATATCTACAAAAGCAAAGCATGAGATTGTGCAAAATGTTGTGCTTCTCTTTGTGACTTTGAGTGGGTTGTTTTACTCTGTTTTTCCCTGATTTTTTTCATGGCTATGAATTGTTCTGTTTGGGATGTTTAAGCATGCTTTGGTGCTTTCACAGATGCAAGACTTTGTTAGACCAATTTCTCTTTTCCGTGTTAGTACCATAACTGTGGTTTAGGATGAAACCCTGTAGTTCTGGGAGGCAGAGGGTGGAGGGTTTTTAAACCTACTAATTTTGGTGATTTAGTTTGTCACAGCTCTATGGCATGTTTAGAAGGGAGTGAATCAGTGAAACCATATGAAATGTCTGGATGCCATGCAGGTGTTCTGCTCGTGGGGTCTGAGGTTATACAGCTGCCTGGGTTTTATTCTCATTTATTATTCCTCCAAATCACATCTTTGTGATTTCACTGCTCCTACCAAAAATAAGAGTCTGTCCTTCCTGATATCCCTGCCGTTGGAAAAATCCCTGCAGCCAAACTGTCTTCTGAAATGCTCCTGTGCCCTTTCAGCCCTGTGTTATTTATGTCCTTCACATAATGCTGATGCTACTTCAGCAACATTTCCCAACACCTGTCCCTCCCTTTCTTCTCTTGGCTAATGAGCCCAAGGCAGGGAAGCCCAGCACAGCTCAAGTCTGGTGCTTCCCCTCAACTCACCTAGTCAGCTGCCTGATTAACAGTTAGGAACAGTAGGTGACTGCAGCTATTTTTCCACGGTTTTTTGAATTTACAAATTAATAGGAATACAAATGCTTTGCAGTATTTTTCTGGGGGTACAGGCTGCAGTGATTCTACCAAGAATAATTTGAAATTGGGATTTTTTTTTTAAAATATTTAGTCTCTTATTGAGGATTCAGTTTTCACATGGGAGAATGATATTCATATTTAAATTATCAAAACCTATTTTCCTTCTTTTGTCTTCTGAAGGCATGTATAACATAAATGATCCGTGAAAAAAACTTAATTCATTTTAATACTGCACAAGCACTAATCTTATTTCTTATATCTCTCCCTGGTTTAGATTTAATTCTTGCATTAGAAAAGCTACCAACAAAGAGTAAAGAAATATTTCTAGCTGTTAGTGTGGGATGAGAATATTTCAAACATCACATTGATCAGCATCCTGTGGGAAATAATCTTATCTCTCTCATGTGATTTGATTGAAAAAAAGAGCTTGCAGAAAAGGTTTATTGCTGACTAAATGTGGGGACTTGTCTGACCTTTCTGCTTAAAATGTTATTTCAAATCAAATTCATTTATTAAAGAGCTGTGCTATAAGTTTCAGCATTTAAGAAAGCTCAAGTATGCACTTGTTATCTTCACACAGATCTCTCTCAGCTTATCTTCATTCTCTATCTTCAAGCCATCTGGCCCTTTCCTATGGTCATTGTTTTCCATATTAATTAGTACAGTGTCTGCTGACTAAATACAGATTTAAAGATTTAATTCCTATGTGCCTAACTGTTTGGGGGGGGGGGGGGAAGAAACCAGGAAAAATATAGCAATGCTGCTTGGAATTTGCAGTCATTAGTATAAAGCTGTGAGTGCACTTCTGGGTGTTTAGGCAGCTTGAATAATTTAGGCCCTTATATATAGCTGACTTGTCTCATTTGATTTATCTTCTTCACATGGGATTTTGTACTATTTCTGGGTACTTTATTATCACTATTGTCTCTCACATTTGTAATACAGATGGAAGCACAGAGCATGAGCAAAAATTTGAGGGAGAGGGTAGCATCTGCTTACCCTCAGTTGATTTAGCAGTAAGTGGTATGAAAGCACATTTAGCCTTTCCCATCAAAGATGAAATTCAAGCTCTATGAGGCACCAGGACCTTATTTTTATCTTTCACATTTCAGCCTGCTATTTATCCAGTTTTCCCCAACATTTTCAAATGAGCAGCATTAATGACCACTAAAGGTATAGGTTTATTTAAAAAAAAACAAACAACAAATCCTTTCTGTTGGTTCTTGTGATGGTTTCTCAAAGGTGCTTTGCTCCTGACAGCACATTTTCTGTTTGTAAATGAAAAGCAGGGTTTGAGCTGTGTGAAAACTTTTCACCTCCTCTGTCATGTGAAAATTATTAGCCATTTCTCTGCAGAAACCTCTCTCTTATTTGGAGAGAAGTTGCTATGTTGACTCTAACACCATCTAACACATGCTAACAGTCTGTGTCACCCTTGTGGGTCCTGCTGCAGGAGGACTGTGCTTTTGAAGTAGATACTGAAGGGCACAGACCTGATATAGTAGGGCCAAGAGAGCTGGTTCAGGGTCAAACAGACCCTAGTTTCTAGGTTTATTTTGGTTTAGTTTCTTTTGTGACTACGGTAAAATGTACAGCGTGTGCTTTCGTCCTTGAGTTTCAGCACCAGCAAACTCACAACATCAGGAAGCTGCTGGTGGTTTCTCCACCTGCAGAGCTGTGGTCTTTTTTTGCCTCTTTGTTTTTTGAGGTTTCCCGAAAACCTGCAAGATGGTCCTGAGAACAGGAGGTGCCCTGGTGAACCATTTGCATCTTTGCCTTCAGATATCGATGAAATATCCGAGAGGGCTCTTGCTCTCTGCTGCTTTATGACTGTCATGACTGTGAGAGTCATGAATACTTCTGTGCTGTGGGCTGGGGGTTGGCTCTGATATCCTTAAGCCAATAAATCCCTCTGAAGGGGTGAATAGATTGACTGTGGAGTGGTGTGTACCAAGAACACGCAAAATTTAAAGTCGTACCATGCAAACCTGGGAAACTCAGTCTTTGCTCTGCACTGTGTACATACCCAGTGACAACCAAACAACATTTAAAAGTGTGCTGTGGAGGCTACACCAAATTCTATCTTGTGAATTATTTGAGTAAAGAAACATTAATCACTTTTAGTGCTTATGTCTACTTTATCACTCTATCCTGTGCTTTCGTAGAGGGTGTTTTATTGTACACACAATTGCATATTGCAATATTACAAAATTGCTCTATGCAATTGAGGGCACACACAGTTAACTATTGAAAGAAAGTTTCAGTCTACTTCTAACACCTAATAGGTGTTGCAAATGCCTCATGTATCAATATAAACCCATATATTTGGTCCCCTCAAGCACTCTTCCAATCTTGAAGAAGCCTGTATTTTAAAGACTCTAATTAAAAATGTGCTTTGATTTCAGTAGCACACAGTTGCTAAATGTTCCTTTTAAAAACCCAAGTTCTTCCATTCACTTACAGTTGCTAGTTTTCAGTGACAAAGCGATCATTATGATTGTAATTAAATATTTATCATACAGTTCTCTTTTGTCATTTGGATGTTACAAGGCAGGCAAAGATATACTTTAAAGGCTGAGTAGTAAGCTATATTATGATAGTGTATCAGGCAAAGGAGTGTTTGATGGGCTGTGTTAACGTGAGCTAAAAATAAAATCCCATCTGTTCACCTTTCAAACTGCATCAAGACACTGCATATGGGTTCTGGAATAACTTAATGAAACGCAAATGAAAATATGTTTATTTCCATCTTGCTGAAACAAGTGAAACAGGCAACTTGTTAGTAAAGATGTTTTAACAAGCAAGGAACTGTGCGCTTATGGCTTTTCTGGAATATAGTAGCACTGCATTCATTTAAGAGCATAAATAAGTAGATATAGAAACAGAGAGGCTCACTGAAGACGCTGTCTCTAATAATCATATACAGCTCAAATCTTGATTGCTGGTGCCAAGAGTTTGAATTATTTGCACAATTAAGGATTAGCATTAGCATCAGACCTGTAGATGCACTGCATATTGTGATCTTCAGAAACACTGTTTTGTAATGCTCAGTTTTCTTATAATTGAACGAGTTCCCTTAATTTATTGGTCATCTGTAGGGAAACTTTAGAGTCACAGGCAAATTTACCCCGGCTAATGATCTGTTCCACAAAAATAAGCTGCTCCAGGGGATGGTGTGCACTCTGTACCGTGGCTGGGTGCTGTACAGTGTGAGGGAGATCAAGGCAGGCACCGCTGTCTCTCAGCTCCTGCTGATGATGGTATAAGTTGAAGCCATAGGAGTGACAATAATTTTTGTGTGCTCAGGGTTTTGGAACGTGCTGCCTCTTTTAATACCTGTAGTGGAATGATTTTTTTTCTGCTCTTCCAGGTAATTGTTGTCTTTGATGTTGATGCCGTTGAGTTCATCTCTCTTGTGCTACAGGCCCTCATGAATTTTGTCTGTCTCTTTTACCAAGCATTTCCTACTGCTTGGTCTTTATCTTCAAAGCTCAACCATTTCTAGCAAGTTCAAATCACAGATCTCCATCTGTTGCTGGTTTTCTAACCCAAAATTAAAAGACTCTGTGTAATCTGTTAACTGCACTCGAAGTGTATGAGATGATTTGGTTGTTTTTGAAGTAGCTCTGTGACCTAATCCTGAAATTAGGAGTTTATTTACCATATATAGGTCTCTTTCAGATGAGGAAACACTTAGTAAGGCAAGGCCAGGCACGAAAAGTTCATCTAGTCACTGAAAAGAGCAAAAGGAAAGTATGAAATGCTGGGAGGAGGAGAACTCGGAGAAGCAAAACGTTTCTCCTGGATAAGATGCACCTTATGGTTCAAGATGCGGGGGCACACCCTGCTCCCTGATGGAAAAAGAATTCCTGTGTTTGTTCTTGGAAGAAAATATGGATGTGAGCACATAGCATGCTGCACCAGGGCCCCAGGGGAACAGGACTTCTCAGTGTGCCACAGGCAGCGTGAGGCCACACACATATATTTTTCTAAGCAAGGTGTGGTGAACATGCACCTCAGAAGTAGTGGGTGGGTGTATGTATGTGTACGTATATATATATAAATCATAGCTTTTGCTTTGGTTAAACAGGTTGGATTCCCAAATAGCTGAGATGTGTTACAACAGCTCTGAAAATGAAAGCCACTTGCAAAAGCTTTTTGTTAGAGGGGAAAAAAATGTCTGACTCTTCATCTTTTCCAGGTCCCAAAAATCTCTGAAGCAGGTTGACAGGAAATGTTGAGCAATTGCTTTCTGTCAGTCTTCAATGGAAATGTTTTTCCTTTTTCTTTTTTTTTTTTTTTTTAATAAAAAAAAAGGCTTTTCCAAGCATTATTTTTAGAAGTGTGAAGGTACATAAAAATAACATGGAAAGTACAGAGTTTTTTTCAGCCCTCCCCACCCCCCAAGATCTTATTTAAAAGACATTTTTCCAAATCAAAGTATTTTCTTTGAAAATTTTGAAAAAAAGAAATACTTTGATTTTACGTGAAAAAATAGTAATGCTTTATTTTTTGACTTCTGTCCAACTCTAATTTTATGAAAACTTAGTGACGAAAGATCTCTGAAGAATAACGAATGTTTTTCAACCAACTCCTGTTAAATTGTAATTCCATTTTGCTGTGTACTTGCCATGCCTAAGACAGATAGCATTGTCATGGTTTTAGAGCCCAAAATCCAACTCCCTTGTTCTAGCCCCCCTCCCACATCTCAACCCCGTGTGAGATGGGTTTTCCAGACAAAAACACAAGACTCAATATGGGGGAAGGGAATATATTACATTGACTGTACACATAAATAAATAGTATAATACATTACATACAATCTTAACTCTATCTCTACCATGACAATATAATATTTACAATGGGCCAAATCTCCTCTCCCTCCAAATAAAAGTCCAGGAGGGAAGAAGAAGAAAAGACCCCTTCCAGTCTCTGAGTAGCAGTTCTCTCTAGAGCAGCAGTGTCTCTTCTTCTCTTCCATGCAGCAGTTGCTGGCTCTCTGCCAGCACACACGAGGGGGTCTCCAAGCCCCCTCGGCCCTCTGACGCAAACGAAGGGTCTTTCCATGGGCTGCGTTACCCCAGACAAAGGTTGCTCCACCACGGTCATATCAACGAAGTGCAGAAGCCTTCGTGACGGTCTGGTATCTTCAGGGGAGTCAAGCCCCTTTACAGAGCTTCTGTGCTCTGCCTCAAGATGGCTGCTAGCTTCTCTGAAGCTGCAGCAAGGGGGGCGAAGGTCACCCTACACACACACACACGTTTCTTTGGCCGTCCTGGCTTAGCTCTCAGGAGGCCTGAGTTTCTTAAGCTCCTCTCTCAGTGCATACTGCACCCCAAGACTCTTTCAAGTGAGTCCAATCATCCTCCTCTCTCTCGGAGGAGTCTCCAGGGATTTTGGGGAGTTTTGGTTGTTCATTTCTTACCCCTGAAACTCTTTCTCTGCAGTGGCTTGGTTCTCTTGTCCTGCTCTCTGCTGCTGGCTCTTTTGTCTTTTTCCTTGCAGGAGTTCTCTCTGTGTTGTTGCATACTTGTTTGCTGCTTCTTCGGTCCTTATCTGTTGGCTCTTTGCCACTGCTCTCTGTACGGTGCCGTCTCTGCTGCTGCTCCGTCTGCTCACTCACGGTGGAGAAAACTCCTTCAGCTTCTCAAGTCACAGAACTCAGTCCAGTCTAACACTATTTCTGAGTTTCTATGACCCCAGCTGGGGGCTGGGGGGCCGAGGCCCCCCAGAGGGGCTCACTGGCCCCCTGCTTTCTCGTGTCTCAAATCATGGCTGCTTCTTCTTCTAACAACCAGTACAGCTTCTTCTTTTCCGGTCTAGAGATATGTTTATATTTTGCAGGAGCACTGATTGGGTCAAACCCCAAGGGCCACCACCCCCTCGGGGGTTACCACTTTTAGCTTCAGGGGGAAAACCTGGTTCAAACCACTACAAGCATATTCATAAGGAGGAAGTTTATATAAATTACTGATTTCTGTCTCCTCTTCAAAAGGTCATAAAAATAATCAAATTACAATAGCTGAAGTCCTAAATTCCTAACATGACTAGGTGGAAATTAGGAGCACTTATTTGGTTACCATGTGTGCCCAGATGTGAAATCAGAGCTGACTCATGTGAAGTCACAGTGTTTAGTTTTGTTATTTTTAATTTGATGTAATATTTGCGTTTTCATGATTAATGTGGTAGATTTCCATAATCTGTGGTTACCTGATTCTTACAATACACTTTGTTTTTAGACTTCTTGATTCTTCTCAAGTGAAAACCGGGAAGTAAGGGACAGTAACAATATTACTGAAATTCTCCATTAAATATGCCCACATCAGAATTTGGGAACCTCACTGTGTCTTTACTGTTGTATCTTCCTACAACAGTAGGAAGATTCAGGAAAACCAGCTCAAGTGTCTTGATATGTCAGAGTAATCACTAAAAATGCAAACAACTTTTATTGAGCACCTCCCGGTTTTACAGAGAAGTTTAGTTGGACATTTGAATCTCAAATTCTAGTTATGGATCCTTAGTTTAGTATTCGTTAAAGGCTTTCAGGTGCCAATACAGACTGCCACCAGAAAATCCTGAGCATTTCAGGTTTTGAAAGCTGGTCTGGCCACATTTAATTACATGATTTAGTAAATCTGCTCCTGCTGGAAGTATTGCACTGCTGTCTGGTGAGGGAAGGAAAGATCAGCCTGTGGGAGGTGGTTCTTCTCGAGGTCTCTTGTGTTGATACCCAATATCAGGGTGTTGATACGGTTTCTCTTTTAGAAAGGGGTTTGTTTGCTGTGATTCAGTGCACTTTTATGGCCCCCCCTATACAAAACACTATAGCAGTACTGCCCTCAGAATCTGCTGCCTTAATTTTTTTATACATTTAAAAGTAGGCATGGCAAGGCAATTCAAAGGTGCTGATGTGACCAGAACATATTAATCGTGGTAGTCTCCTGTAAAAACTGATATAATGCACAGGTCAGTGCATGTGTTACTCATCAGGTGCTTTACTACTAAGCATTACTAATAAAAAGCCCTAATTACTAACAAAAAGTTTCCTCTTAAGTTTCCTTTCCTCTTTTCCTCCTTCCTCCACAGCTCACCTGTTAAGAAATATTCATGAATGAAATCTATTAATAATTTTTATTCCTCTATCCCATTGTCCCCGTGAGGTACAGGCACATATTAAATTTGCATAGTGTTCCAAGCCCTTCCTAGGATTTTTGAAATTGGAAAGGTTTGGATTTTTCACTTAAAAATTTAGGAAAAGACCACAAAGTTTTTTTTTTTCTTCTAAAGATAAATCCAGGAAGAATATTTTTTCTTCCATTTCACTTAGCTCTCCTTTTCCCTTCTCTTCGTGACTTCACAGTTAGAAAGATAATTCAATTCATGATTTTTTTTTTCAGATCCAGGACAATTTCCTCTTCATTTTACTTTTTGATATTGCTGCTTCTCATCTGTGTTTCCTGACCCCTCAGGGACTGTATGCTAAACTTGCCTTGCCAGTACTGATGCTTGTTAATGCACTGGACCAAGATTATGCAGAATAAAATAGACATTAATAGATATGTAGTGTCCCAGAGGTCTTTCTGCTCCCCCTCCCTGACACAGAAGACACCCTGTCTACATGGCTGCTCCCTTTCCTTCCCCTGAAACAACCAGCCTGCAAAATCATGAGGAAAACACACAACTTTGCACAGAGGAAATAAGTTGTTCTTGAAATGGAACCACCTTGTTTTATTTTTTCATACTTTGACAGTTTGTTTCCATTCACATACTGGAGGCTGGTGGTGGATATTTCTCTTTGCTGAAAACTGAGAGCTTGGCTGTGGCCTTCCAGTACCTGAAGGGAGCCTAAAAAAACATGGAGAGGGATTGTTTACGAGACCATGGAGTGACAGGATGAGGGGGAATGGCTTCAAACTGAAAGAGAGTAGGTTTAGATTGGATATTAGGAAAAAATTCTTTACTCTGAGGGTGGTGAGGCTCTGGCACAGGTTGCCCAGAGAATTTGTGGATGCCCCATTCCTGGAAGTGTTCAAGGCCAGGTTGGACAGGGCTTGGAGCAACCTGGGATAGTGGAAGGTGTCCCTGCCCATGGCAGGGGGTTGGAACGAGATGATCTTTGAGGTCCCTTCGAGCACAAACCATGCTGTGATTCTATGATTAATAACAGTGAATATTCATTAATATCTGATTAATGTGATACAAGTTGGCATTTACCTTAATTATTTAATTATTTTAAGATTCTGCACTTGAGGACATGGTTCAGTGACCAACATGGTGGTGGTGCTGAGTTGATGGTTGGACTTGGTGATCTAAGAGGTCTTTTCCAGCAATCCTATGATTTTATCGTTTGCTTCCTGTCCTGCCATCACTTCTCACACAGGAGTCAGATTCTCAGGATATACAGTGAGCCATCATTGCAGTTGATTAGTGTGCTGCAATGGACTGTGAAAAACTGAACTGGAAGTTTGTGGGATGTATGCACAGATTTTTGGTAGTGCACCTTGTAAACAATGTAGCTTAAAGGTAGGTTTCTTTTTTTTTAATATGCCACCTTCAAGATAAGAACTAGCAATTTTTATAATGAAGAACTGAATTAAGGAAACCAGTTGCTGTTGGAGGGAACACCAAAAGCTTTTTCAAAATTGCCAGCAGAGCTTGGTGCTCTGTTGTATCCTTAATTAGCAAATAAAAGCTCTAGAAAAGCTTAAGGAATATTCAAATTCAGGAATGTGACAAGGGATGTGAAAACAAAATATCTCTGGGAGTCTCCCGAGGCAAAAAAGTAATTTATTCCCACTTGCCACCAGACAATGGTTTGTGTCCATCCATAAATGCAGGTGGATAGAGGCTGTCTGGGGATGCTTTATCCCGAGAGCAAGGATCAATACAAAGCTGTGCTGAGTCCCAGGTGAGTGTCAGGACTGCAAGAGCAGCTTGTGCTCCCATTGATGCTTTTTTTCCAGACTTTCACATTTCCAAAGGCTGCTCTGGCCTCGGTAGGAAGGTGAACATCCAGTTACATTGACAATAACAGTGTAAAAAGTGAAATATTGGTTTAGTTCATTGTTGGCCCCACATGGCTTGGCAGATCTGTTTGCTTTGATACCAAGGTAGTGCAGGTGCACATCCTACATGAATTTATATCTAAGGCAAGTTTGTCCTTCAAATATGTGATGACTAAGCACTGCAATGTGTAATAATATATTTTGTTTTTCTACAATACCTGTCTTAGGAAGTGTACAGTTTGGAGTATGCATCCTAAATCAAACGCTTATGAACCCTTGTTATGCTACGAATGGACCCTTTCCTAGTTTATTACACGTCATCTAGTCAATAAGGTATTTAGATGTGTACATTAACTTACTGAACAAATATGCATGCAAATGTTGTTCCCATTTGTCTCCTAGAAGGCAATTAATGTCTCTCTTCCTCTGGTACCAGGTAGCCTACTAAGACATAAAAATAATGAATGCCTTGGAAGCATTATCTCATGGAATCTCATGTTTGTTTTATTTAAGGTAAAGCATTTCTGCTACAGGTCAAAAGAATCAGGACAAGATTTGTCTTCCCTGGAGATAATTCATGTGCTTTAGCAGACTCTGTCTGCATTTCTCCCTGAGGGTAGGTTGGTACTGTTGCCATGTGCAGCAACAGGGATTTTGTACAAATACATCTGTATGTCACAATTTGTGACATTAGTGCAGGTCCCCACATTTCCTTCTCAGTTCCTTTAAATGCTTCTTGGACAGTGTGTTCTCAAAGGAACAAGGCTTCTCCCAGTGTTGAAGCCACATACCAGGAAATCCTAGTAAGTAATCCTCTTCTTCATGATTTTATGTTCAAAAAGAGGGGGTTTGTTCCAGTTTTAAGGCACACTAAACAATAAATAGTCTAGGTAACAGCATTCCAACCCTGCATGAGCCTCTGGTTGCACTTAACTCTGTGCTTCATCCTGCTGCTACCATTTGTGATTCAGTTGAAAATATCATCCTGGAAGGGAAATGTTACCCCAGTTGTGCGGTAAGGAGGGAAGAAGAAGTAAATTCTCTTTCTTTATGTACAGGAAAAAAGGGGGGCAAGGCCTTTACTGACAAACTAGACATGTATAGATTCTGCTTGAGAATAAAGATATTAATGTGCATCTCTGTCTGAAAGGTAACTTTTGGAACTCCCCTTTTTTCGATGTACCTTATGAATGCACCACAGTTTCTGGTGCAGGAGGGTAAGGTGTACATGGTGTTTGGAAATGCACAGCTCAAATACTCAGCTACTGTGTATCTGACCCAAATCACTTTGCCTGCAGTAGGGCAGGAGCAGCAGCCCCCAGGCTTAAAGTTATCTAAATAGAATCCATACTTATGTTTTAAGAAGAGAGGAATATTAAGGGAACTACTTGGGGCACTTTAAGCTTAGTTGTAAAACTGCCAAGTTAATTTTGTATCCTTTTATTCCAGTCTGTCAACAGACTAAATTCTGTTCTAATGCAAATGAAACCCAAATGGAACCAGCCAAACACCAGAATGCTTTTGTCTCTTTTTCCTTTGACTCTTTTATACCTCATTCTGGGGTTGGTTCTTGCAGGCTTAATAATGGATTTTGTTTCAGGGACTGTTTCTGCTGTAAAACAGAACCTTTATTCATCCTCAGCCTGAAAACATCTCGCAGGCTAAAAGTCATAAATCCCAATCACACCTGAGTATATGAGGTGTTCCCTGTGCTCTGCATTCCTTCCCTGCAGCTCCTTTTATGACCTTCATATTAAACAATTAGATCCTAAAAGTGAAGGAAGAAAGAGGGATCTATCCTACAGAGATGTCTGCTAAAGTGGTGCTGAAGTTTTCCACACTAACACATAAAACTGCCATCTCACGTGGGCCACGTTTAACAGAGTTTGGTGACCTCGTGTTGGGACAGGTTGGGTTAGGGCATGGACTGATGTTCTTGCTCTGGTTCTCTCTCAGAAAGCCTAAAAAAAAACCCCAATAAGAATATAGCAATGGATGGTGAAAAAAATAGAGAAATACTTAGTAGGAAAATGTGAGCTATTTCCAAAATGAATACAGATCATAATAACAAATAACATATCTATAATAATATATATATATTTTAATATATAAATATAATAACAAATAACAAGTGACAAAGTGTCACTTATTAATTTACAAGTGTGTTTGTGTCCCCTTACCTGTTTCAACTGTATAAACCTCTGGCAGAAACAGGTCTACTCAGTGCTCCTACATTGGCCAGTCCAAAAGTTATCCTGAGCTCCAAGCCCTTAACCTGGCAAAAATTAAGATCAGAATTCTGAACGTTTTTCTCTGAATTCACAGTGATGTCAGATGCTGGTTTTATACGTAAAAAAAAAAAAAATAAATTTAGCAGCAGAACAAATACACCTTGGACTCCAAGAAAAATTGTCTTAAGGATCCTGCAGAAAATCTATGAAATCTAGTCTTGATAAATGCGTAGAAAGAAGTTATTGAGTAATGCTAATCACATGCTAATTATAGTAATACATATAAATACTATAAATAAATATGAAATAAATAAATCTAAAAATATAATGATATAATAATGTTAGCAATAAAAATACTTGTGGCATGATGTATAAATGATATTAAAATCCCCACCCAAAAACTGGACATGTGGAATCATATGTAAAACTATACCTGCAAATATACAACCCTCAGTGCTGAAGAAAAACCTTTTAAATATATCTTATACATGTAAATTTAGTCAGAAGACTAATACACAAGCTGCCAAATGATGTGAAGAAGTGGAAACAAAGCAAAAAGGACCTGCTGAAGTTGTAAGAATAGCAATAGTCACAGGGACAGAATGTGATAAATAAGTAGGGCAGATTTCTCTTAAAAAACAATGTTTCTACTGAAAATGAGCTCAGCTCAGAATGTATTGTGGTGTCCTGAAACAGGTTTCATTTTTAATTGTTTTTTAAGTGATCCCTCCTTGTTTCCTATAACTACAACAATGTGTGTTGGAAGTACTTTGAATACATTTACACTGAAAAAGTTGAGGATGATTTTTTCCTGTGACAGATCTGTGATACAGAGCTTGTAATGAACGTACAAAGAAACAAGAGCCAAGACAAATTTGCAAGACAAACATCTAAAAAGCCCAAGATATGCAAAAAGAGGAAAAGAACATGATAAAGAAAATGATCATAGGGTGATTTAACCATTCTCATGACCTATTTAATTTTTGGCCCTTAAGGAGTTAATAAGAAGGGCCGTGGAAGCTGTAGAGAGAAGAGGGTGCTGCTTCCTGCCCTAATGCCCATAGAGAATATATTCAGATGCAGAAATCAGATTTAAGCTGGAACAAAACCATAGCTCCAAATGGTGCATATATGCAGGATATGATTATTTTTCAACGATGGATTTAGCCGAAAGGGAAATGATGGGCCACTCAGCAGAATATTTTGAGAGTCTCACTTGAAGTGAGAAGCAGGAGGGAGGAGTGGGTTTAGTCCTCTGACCAGGGAGGTGTCAGAGCTGGTCAGCTGTGGGGGTGCTGGACAAAGCATCACATTAATTATGCTTTACCAGGTTTCTAAGTGCTGAGGGCTCTTCTCTAGGGCTGTTGGCAGTTCAGAAGGAGCCTGAGTGGCAGGCAGGTGCAGGTACAGAGCAACACTCTGAACACCGTGCTCCGTACCTGCTGTGAACTGTGCTCCTCAATCCAGGGCTGTCTCTCTGAGCTGATGGTCACACAGGGTTTTACCTGAGATGCTGAACCACTGCAGGCTGGATGCTGCTTTTGTGTACTTCTCCCACAGTGCTGCTGACCTATTTTAATTCCCTGCTCTTCGGAGTATGACTTTGAAATCTGCCATAATGAAACCAAATTAGTAAGACCTGATGTAAGATTTCACAGCTGGAGTCCTTTGCAAGAAATGCTTTCTCTGAATTATGCTCAGGGAATGGATTTTCAGGAAGTTGGGGCTCTTTTTTTTTTTTTTTTTAATTGCTGCTCAAAGATTCAGCTTCAAATTTTCTGTGTACAAAAGTATCTGGGACAATTGCTACAGAGCAGAGATGAATAGGTGTAAACCAAGAAAATTGGTAACTCTTAAGAGAGTGAAAGGATCAAAAAAGTATCCACACTTTTTCTTATACAGGTTTTCCTGTAAACTTCAATTCATCTGTATTCTGAAAGTGAAAACGCTGTGAAATATAAAAGGTTGAATATATTTTATAAAAGGACAAATGAATCTTACTGCCTTCCCTGTCCTTGCAGTTCTTTGTATTTCCTGTTCCCAAAATCACCAGCCTTGTACAGGACAACAGAAGCTCCTCCAGTCAAGCTGCCCAACCAATTCCATGTTACTCCCATGATCAGTCATAGGCTCAAATTCCTGAGTGCTTAAGTCCTAGTTGAAGTAAGTAACTTGATTAAAGAGATGTTCACATTACATTTTAGAGCAGCTGCAAATATATGAGTTGAACATAAGCAGACAGCAACTCTGAATCATTTACTCAGCTGTACAGGAGGGCTGAGATGCAAATTGTTAAAATACTTATTACCAAGTCCTGATCAAAACTCTTCTGAAAAAATAAAGAACTTATTTATTGGACAGAAAGGCACATTTCCACTAAATGTCATCTAACGCCCTCAAACTTAACAACGTTAAAGTGATCAAAGATAATTACTTTGGGTTTTGATAAATTTAAAAGAAGGTTAGAGGGTTAAAGTGGGGAAAACCCTCAATGCCCGACCAACTCTGTCTTCTTCTGGAATTCCCTTCCCGACTGAGATCCAAAGTCTATCGTGATCACTGAATGCTCTTAAGAGTAGGTGAAGTTGGTGGGCAAGTGAGAGTAGATACACTCTCATCCATCTCCAACTACGTATTTAATTTGGTAAATACGTAAGTTGTGAGGACATCCAAATATTGATTACAAGCAGTAGGAACTGGCTATTTTCTTTAGATGGGATGAGATGCTTTGATACGTACCTCTGTCAAACATTGGGGAGCATCAGGCTGCTGTATCCAAGCTTTGTACGCAGCTTTTCCTCCAGAAAAATTCTTTTATATGTTAACTTAAGCATCTAAATGCAGAATTTGGAATTAATGAAAATTAAACCTCCACATTTCAAAAACTTAAGGAGATTAAATTTGCAATTCCTTAATTATGGTCTATGAAATATGCAAAGATTTAAAAAAAAAAATAAAAAATAGAAGTTTTATAGCAGTAGGTGCTTCAAATTGTTCAGGGTTTGATTTTCCATGGGGGACGTAACCCTTTAAAAATTTGTTTCTGCTGTTAACAAATAATCCAGGGCAAAAATATAGATTGTATTAATGAATATATGGGAACATAAATTTTTACTTTCTGGGAAAAGAAACAGATTGTGTCTCTTAATGACTTTGCATTTGTTCAAGTGATTTTGTAGTCAGTTCAGAATTATCTGAATTGTATCAACATTTATTATTGTTACTAATACCTGGACTATAACAATCAAAGCAGAAGTATAAAAATGCTCACAAAGAGTTGATACAGAGGGAATATGTGCACACACCCCTCAAAATAATTATGAATGTATCCAAACATTCTGGCCAAAATGAGCCATATCCTCCTTAATTTCCTGTTGTTGTTTTTCTCTAGACAAACCCAGCTGAAAAGAGACATTGATTTAATTTGGTGAGGGTTATGTTGTCTGTCTGATGCCTCGTTTTCTGCCTGCTTGTGTCTTGCCAACAATTATCTTGTCGAGAGGTAATGTAGACAACAGGGAAGCAGTTACAAAACTTCTGATAAAGTTTTTTATTGCAGTAAAACTTCACCTAAAATCAATCATGTTATTATTTGAAGAACTTACCCGCTTATTTTCCTGTAAGACAAATATTGCCTTTAAAACTGACATTTTCTGGACCCGAATCTGCACGTTAACGCAGACCATGGCACAGAACAAATTTAGACCTGAAATGGAGATTAATTAGAGAAATGTGGTCTAGGGGCTGGGTCTGTGCTGTTTTCCAGTGCTGTTTGTTGAAAACGGTGTTGCTGGAATGTTCCTGCCCTCAGAGTGTCCTTGTGGGACTGGGGACATTGGTAGCTGGCAGCATCCTGGGACATTCCACACTGCTGGCTGCCGTGCCAATGCAGCAATATCTGTAGGAAGGAGTGATCTCTTTTTAGACTGTTATTGATTAGTGTAATCAGCTTTAAACTCTGAGCAATTGTTCTCCATCTGTTTTAGCTTTAAAGCTTTTTGTTTCTTGCTCAGATCAAAGAAAGCTCTATTGTCCAAAAGATGATCTGATTCTTTCCAAAAATAGCAGCTGGAAATATTACCTCTCCCTTCAGTCCTTGGCTTATTTATATCCTGAAATCAACTTGAGTAAAACACTGCTGCTAATTTTGCTGTGTACGTGGCTTTTTGCAGACTGTGTCCAGTGAGAAACTCGGTATTTGTTTGAAGTCTGGGATATATGTATGTACACACACATGTCATGTGTAGAGTCCATAAACCTACATCTGGATCAATGTGAAACCTAAAAATCCATTTAGACATCGAATTTCTTGATGCAATGGACGTTTCTGACTTGGTGCTTCTCCTACCTATTGGACATGCTTAGGGCAGAAAAGGGATCCTATTTTTCTAGATGCAGCTTGAAATGTTACAGAACCATCAAGCAGCGGTGAAGGAAAGATGGGCAGCCTGTGGGGGGGGGTAGAAAATTTAGTCTGCTGTTTGCTTTAGTGCTGCAAAATAACTTTTGATTATGGCAAGCTTTAAAGATTTCATAAAAATACGTGCCTTAGTTTTCAGGCAGTGTGCTGGGTCGTTGGGGTCAGAATTTTGGCTTGAAGATGCCTTCTGTACTTGGATGCAGTAAATGTAAGGATTCAGGCTAAAAGGCAGAGCGAGATTGAATTTACCACTTGGATTTTTCTTTCAGGAAGTCTTGGAAACTGATTATGCATTTAATAATACAGAGGCCCATGATGGCTGAAACATGATTTTCTTTCTTTGCTTTTGTAGTTCATTTGTAAAGGTTACAATGTCATCTTTTGGAGCAAGTTCAGACACTCTGGGTTTTTTCCATTTCCTTTAAAAGCAAATATTGAAAGTATGGTAATGTTATTTGCCTTATATTTAGGGTGTGGGAGAGGCAGAAGCCATATGTGTAGTTATTAGCAGGAAAACCTTTAATGAGAAAGTTTATGTCTCTTAATATTTGCAACGTGCACAAACTAAAAAAGTTCTTAAATCTTTTCTTAAACAAGGAAGACATTAGCAGGGTCACAATCAGAATAGTTTCCTTTACCAGAGCTGTGATTTTGCAGTTTTTGCTGAGTTACGACGGCATCGTAATTCATTTTTTATTGTGCTACCAGTTACGAGTCTGTAAAGGAAAATGGGTTTTAGTGATGCTTATATACCTATTGTATTAGCTTTTGGTAGTAATTCTAGAAAATTTTCTCCGTTTGTTGAATGGGAATTTTAGACTAAAATTACAGAATAGTTACACCAGGCCTGCAGAAAATATGCCCCTGTTTCTTCAGAAGAGGGAATTGAATTGTGACCTCCAGTTCCAATGGCACTAAATCACATTTCAATGTATGATATTCTCTGATGTTCTCCAGTAACACTTTTGATGATTTATACTTACCAAATTACTGGGGTGGCCATAAACCATCTTTCTGGGCTGCATTTTTTTCAGCATCTAGTGCAATGTGAAATTATCCCTCAAATCTGATCTTCTCATTGTGGCTGTGTTTAAAGTACATTAATAATAATAACATCAACTCTTTGTTAAAATCCATCTGAAAATAACTGTGACTAATGAACGACTGTAAGAAAACAGCAGTGGTGGTGTTTGTAACAGCTCATGAGCTGAAAAAGAAGAAAAAGGTTGTAACAGAGGTAACCTGTTGAGAACTTTTCTGCCCATCCTTAAATATTCACGAAAGTTTGGGAACGGGTTCTGGCATCTCGTTGCCATGGTGACCGACTGTGCATGACATAACAGTGAGTCAGGGGGAAGCAGCAACCCAGCCATATTTGTTTACATTTACATAGGCTGTGAAGGAAGTGTTTTGCTTTCCCTATTAGCCATGAATAACTTGTAGCAGCATAAGCCACGGGATGATGTAAAGGGGGAGGGTAGACAGACACTGGAGGGAGAACATGTGGAGGTAAATATAATATTTGGTTGTTATTAACAAATTATGCAAATGCAGGGTGTGGCAATGATTGCAGCAGCCTGCTGCCAGAATGAAGGTGCAGAAAACTTATATATTGGCTGGCATCAAAATCTCCCAGGAGGCCAAGGATGTTATTGCATTGTGTCAGGGAATCATGAGGCTCTGAATTTGACGAATAAAAATTCAAGACAAGGTTTTTATGCTACACCTTTAGTTTTGATTGTTGTGGGGCTTTCTTTGTCTAAAATTTGGCTTCTGCTGGAATTTTTAATTTTTATTATTTTTTTACCTCTTCAATTCACAATTTCAAACATTTGCATTAAAATACTTTGAAATACATCCTAGAGGTTACAGTATTTATAGTGAAGCAGGGAAAGGTTAGTTTAACTGGGTAATAGTCTTCTCTAGGCTGGATCAGTCTCTCTATTCAGGCTCCCACATTTCTGAGACATCAGGTGGTTAAATAAGGATTGTGTTCTTCAGATTGATTTTTTTTTTTTGTCTTTCCTTCACACCCTCTTCATGCAGTGTTGCAGACAGTGGGAAGTAGGTGAATCAAATGAAGGGGCAGTGTGAAACAGTGGGTGAGGTTCAGTTGCCTGTAAAACCTTAAGTCCAAAGGGAAGCGTGGCTCTGAGACCTGGGTATAGCCACCTCAGATACCACCTGTAGTGTCCGCTGACCTTCAGACAAGCTACTGTCCTAAGTAATTTCCCTTCTTTCATAAACATTTTGAACTTTTTATCTTACAAGCAAAGTTTCTGAGCATTTTGTTGCATAGCCCCTGTTTTATTGTGGTGAAACTACCGATATTTTCCTTTGTTTTGTTCACTAACACAAAGTCTCTTTGTTTCACTAAAACAATCTTCACTACTTAAATTGTCCTTATATTGAAGGGAATACTTTGAGACCGGGATATTTAAGCTGGATGAATATGAGCTTGTTTTACGCACAGCATGGAGGGGACAACTGTGGTTGGGGAAGAGCAGCAGTGTGCTTCCCTTTAGGCTTTGGTTTTCCTTGTGCAAAGGAACAAAATAGAAAAATGTCTCAGATCCCTCTTTGTGGGAGGGAAGGAAACTAGGCCAGAAAAGCGTGTGGTCTTGTCCCATCTCCCTCCACCCACTACTTGCTCAGTGTCATCCTAGAAGTCCATAAAAATAGATTTTTGCTGTGTCAGCTTGTGTCCTTTTTGAATGTCAAAGTCAAACTCTGCCTGCACCTTCTAGTAGATAACTTCTAGGTGTAAAACTCTCATCTCTACTGGGGCTTGATGGCTTTATAGTTAGAGATGTGCCCTTCTGAGCCACGTATTAGAGCAATGAACAGCATTGCTGCCTGCCTGGGATATTAATGCTTGGCCCTTTGGGGGTCACACTGTAAGTACAATCCAATCCATCCCTGAAGGCAGGGATGTTCACTGTTTGAAGTCAGAACATTGCCACCTCCATACCAACTCACCACAAGGTCCAACAGTTCCTCCTTTTTGCATTTGTAAAGTCACGTGCTGCATCACGAGATTCCTTTACAGCTTCTTTTGGACGGATCTCCAACTCTGTTTCTAGACCTCAGCTACCAGGACATTTGGAATTTGGACTTTTGGATGTTTATTTGTGTTATTTCTTTCTAGATTTTGCCACTGGCGAGTGTATAATGCAGTGTAAAAACGATGGCAATGCCCAAAATGCAACATAAAGGAGAAAAGAAAAAAGAGAAAGCTATAAACCTAATGTGAGCTGATGTAAGCTGCCAAGGAAATGGCAAAGGGGTAAAAAATGGAATAATTTTTTCTGACAAAAAATAATAGAAAAGATAAATATAAGGTAGAGGGCTGTGCAAGAACCCTTTTCACTCCCTCCTGAATCTGCTTTGTCCTTCTGCTTGTAGTGAGATCTCCCCTGGCAGCATTTGTGAAGGGTATGTTTTGCGAAAAGCCAGTTTAAGAAATGAAGCAGTGTGAAAAGTGGAATTACCATGAGTTATTTCTCTCCCCTGCCCTGATCAGATTCTATTTCTCTCTCTGGCAATCCTTCCAGTCACAGAGCAAGGCAAGCAATTCCAATTTGAAGATGTTGATCTTTTTTGTTCCGCTGAGCTTTGCGTTAAACGTAAAAGTTTGGAGTGCTCCAGCCAGGGAAGTTTACTTTAACAGACAGTATGATAGCATTGCCAGCCACCTCCAATCCTACCTTATCCCGTAAAACTCATTAGCAGCAGCATGTTTTGCAACACCAGTGACAATTTACGAGGAAAAAATCTTGCTAGTCTTTAATTACCCAGCCTGAGGTATTAGTTGCATGCTTATACTTACTCCCACCTTTATTCCTTTGTAACAAAGAGCCTTTGCTGGATAATGAAACCACAGTGAGGTAGGAGAGCTGATGTTTCTGTGGGTACATGTTATGACACTATTGAAAGTTAAGGATAGAAATTAAATAATTAGCAATATTTGAAGCAGACTGAGCTCATGAAGTCTGCTGCAACCTACTATTTTCTAGCTACTTTTTAATGAAGCATCATTAGAGATGGTCTCCCACCTATAAAAAGAAGGCTCTTTGATTCTCATGTTTCATCACAGCACTGTGTGACCCATCCTGTCCACACTGGATAATTTAGGTAAATCATGCACACAGTGGAATTGAGATTTGACAGAAAATAATTATTCAGATAGTTATTGATCATCACTGAAGTATTGACTACTCTCCTTATAGAGCCATTGTGGTCCCCTGATAGCTCTTCTACTCTCTGCCAATAGTTATTTTGCCTACAGGTCCTTTCAAGAAGTCCTATGTACAAAGGTGAAAGCAGAAATACTACTTGGGATTTGTATTTAGAGTTGTCATCGCTGTCAGTTGTTGTAATACAGTTTGGGAAAGCTGTCAGGGAGTAATCACCTGGAAATTTGGATTTGAACCTTGGATGTGGGAGTGCTGAGGTTTCAGCACCACGGCTCAGGGGCGCGACAGAGAAACACGTAATACAACAGAGGAAGAAATCAGAAAGTTAATGGAAAGTAGAAAAGAGGCATCCAGGAAGAACTGATATGAAATGGGAGAAGCCAGAACACTCAGTTGCGTTCGTGATAGGAATAAATTTAGGAGCAACTTGGAGACTGTGCAGCTTAATTAAGCTGAGTCCAGCTGTAGCTGGACAGACAGCTACCTGCTGATGGAAGAAGTCAGGAACCTAAAACTTAAGAAAATCCGAAGGAAGAAACTACTTTCTGTTGCTGAAGAATTGAGGCAAAAATGTCAACTGGCTGCAATTGCAAGTGAATAGCAAATAAACTCTCTGCTCTTGACTTTTTTATTGAAAGGTTCTGAATAGGAGCCACTCTTTGTTCCTCCAGTTTTTCCATCACTTATTTGAACTGAAATGATTTCTGTGTGCAAGTACTAATTCTGCACATATGATGGATAGAGAATTTGAAATACATAGCAAGCGAACCAGAAAACGCCACATTTTTTTCAGCCTATTTGATTTATGTTTCAGTTATGTGCAGTCCTTAGGAAAAAGCATTACTATGCTTTTTTTAGGGGCAAAAAAAGTGTCCGAATATATTAAGGCTGTTTAAAGCATGGGAATAATTCAAAAATCCTCCTGTCTGATCACTTACAGTAATTTTTCAGTAGGGTGTTTTGTCTTCCCTGTGTTCTATAAGTCTGTTATAAAGCTATAGCAGACAGAACTTAAAATCATAGACCTGTAAATAGTGTAAAGAAAAAAACAGTCAGAATTAAGCTGCTTAATAATAGGAAGACTCTGGTAAAAATGAATCAGTGTGGTCTAAAGAGCTTAAATTTGCCACTTTATATTTGCATGTGCATAACATGCTGGTGTTGCACCTGAAATGAAATGGAGGAGTTGTGGAGCAGTCCAATATTCTGATGGAATTTAATTCCTTTGTATTTCCCAATATGGAAAGCAAACCCCTCCTGGACACTTGTGAGCTCTGATTTCACGTAGATGATGTGCTGCAGGAGAGAACTGATGTTGTAAAAGACATCTACAGAACATATGTAGAAAGTCTTTAACAAAATTGCAGTTGGCAGAGGAAAAAATAAAAATCTAAAATGCTGTAGATTAATGTGGTGCAAGGGTTAAGAAAACATCGAATCAGAACTCAGTGCTGAGTTTTCAGCCCTGAAGAGCTGGGGCTTTTCTAACTGAGGAGGCTTCTGTGGCTACTGGTTTATAACCCCTGTTTGGAACGGTCTGTGCTCCATCCTGAAAGATATTCTGCAGGTCTCTAAGTAGGAATCATCCCAGATTCTTCTGGGAGAAATCACTGTTCTGCATTTCTTCCTCAAGGCTGTTGTGTCAGTACTCAGACACCTCAGCAGTTTGAAAATAGTTCATCCCCGACTGTATTGTGATTGCTGCAATGGTGTTTGCTGCAGGATAAGATAATCTTCCCATCTCTACATCATTGGGACAGATGAGGCCTAGAACAGTTTCCAATTCACAGGTCCATATATGCATTTAATTCTCCTTAATGAAAATGATGGGGCCTGGAGTGCCTAAAATCCCCTGAGTGTCTGTTTTGAGCTTCAGCTTGTTAAAATGCAGGTAGAATAACGCTGGAGAGTAAACAACACTCAAGCTGTACATAACAATTTTTGATTTCTATGCTGCACTGAGCCAAAACAAAGGCATTCAGCAAGTTTTCCTCCATGGTTACTCCTACAGCAATAACTGCAGGTTGACATCCCCAAAGCAAATAATGAAGAGCTAACAGCTCTATTAGGCACTTTTAGTTGGGTTTTGAGGCTGCTTTAGAAGAATGAGAAAAAGGGGAGAAATTATGAAGAAACTATTATAATTAGAAGGCAAAATTGAACTCTATATTGATGTAAATGCATTCTAGACACCTTTTGCTGCTTGGGGTAAGTTTGGAGTTGCATCTGTCTAAGTGCTGACTTGTGTGTACTGTACCAAACACGTTCCCACATAAAGTACAAACTGAAATGCCTTACCCAGTCCATAAAAATTAACATCCTTAGGGGACTCCCTCCCTGTTGTCACCATTTTGCCGCTTCATTTATTCACTATTTGACTATTCATTTATTTGACTATTTTGCTGTGCAGCTGGGAGAGACACTTGAGGGGCAGCAGATCTGTGTGCTTTGCTGTTCTCCATGCAGCTGGGCTTCCTGCTCCACTCACCCACTCCATCCTGCACCAGTAACTTCTCTGGCAACCATAACCAGGAGCTGCAAATTATTTTTTTTTTAATAACACCTTTTCGTTTGCTTTTTTTTTTAATATCAGAATTTTTAATTCTACATCTGTTGGGTATAGCTAGAAACCATTATAGTAATATCTGTGGTGAAACAGGAAAAAAAAGGAACAATAAGATTTCTTTTAAAGGATGCTTTTAAAACTGCTTTTATTGCCGGTGCTTTCCATCTCACAGCTCGGTGCAAACAAGATGACTATTCTGATGAGATTTGTATGAAGTTAGTGGCTTTTGTGATGAGGGCAGAAATTTTAATTATAGAGAAATGCATGCTGCTTTCCCCATGGCTTTGTTAGAAACTCCCATTTTCTACTTTTGTAAATGCCTTTTTTTACAGTCTTTTAATGGATTGTACAGTAATTGGAGATAAAACTTTTTTTCCACGATAGAAATGAATGTTAAGGAAAAAAGAAAAACCCATCTAGACAACTCCATAAGGTTAACACCGGTAGTTTGAGATGTGTCTGACCATAAACTAGCAAAATGAGAAAAAAACAGGTTTTCTTATGCCAGTCAGAGTAATTTTATGTCTATTTGCATCTGGACAATTAATGTAAACCCCAGGGTTCTGAAAATGTCGAGTGCCCCACCTTGTTTTGTGTAGTTCTCAGGGCTCCTTTAGAGCACTTTGAAGCACTTCCTTTGGAAGCTTGATTCACCAACTGTAAAATTTTGTTGTCAAAAATAATTCCTGCCATTCAGCCTGCACTTTCACTGCCAGGAAGATTTCTTCATGTTCAGTCTATATTTGACCTTTCTTAAGTTCCTTGTATATCGGAAAAACTTTCACAAATAGGCTTATAGACATCCTACTCCTTGGTGGTTTTTTTACTCCTTGGTGGTTCTTACTTTCTCTCATTGTTGGTTATTCCTCTTTCCAGTTAACCAATATAACTTTTTTTTTTAATCCCTCAAAGAATTATTTGCTCTTGGAGAGACACTTCATAAAATATGTGGAGCATAACTGCACTTCATATACATGTGTGTATATATGCATTTCAAGTGAAAATTCAAGTACATATTTGAAGTGGCTAAGATGTGATAGGAGGCTTTTTGAGATGAGATTCTTCAAGCATCAATCTCAACACTGCAAGTGTATTAAAGTTTTATGAGTAGTTTGTAAGTCCTGAAACATTAACTTGCTTCTGACTAGTAATAAATATGTAATCTTGGTCACTGGGTACTCCACAGGATCAGGTGATGAGTTTGGGTGCATTATCTCTTAGAAAGCAAGGACTTCTCCTTGTGACCAGGTTCAGTGGAAAATGTAACTAAGTACCATTTTTAAATGCTTCTTAACAATGGCTTATAATTGCTTGGTAAATGTGTTGGTTAATAACTAATAACGTTTCATTCTTCTGAAATATTCCCTGCAAATAGCTCAGTCCAATTAAAGTGCTTGGTTTATTGATCTGTGTCCTATTCTTTCCCTTTCATCTCGCTGCAAGTCCTTTCATCATTCTCTTACTACTGGGATTCATCAGTTTTAGTTTACATCTGCATTTGCAAATGAGTCTGAAATACAAGCTGCTACTTGGAAGTTGTGAAATTTCCACCAGCTTCACTGGGTAGGCTCAGAACTTGTACTCCAAGGATGCTAAAGTTTCTGTCTCTCTTCCCACAAAGTGATTACTCATATAATTAATTAAAAAAGCCTAGTGAACATTTCCATAAGGCCCTGTTCTGGCACTGTGGAAGGACCTAAATGTAGCAAGTGTTGGTTGTTTTTGTTCTGGGCTTTTTGTTTTTAATAACAGAAGTGACTTTCTGCTGTCTTTGTGATCAAAAACATTGCAGACAACACGCAGGGTTAGGATAAGACAATCTGCCCTATGGTCTGTTTAAATTTTACTGCCACTTTTTGGCCTGTTTTCTTGATCAGTAGAAAAATATAGCCACAAAGCAGCAACATCACATTTTGTAAACATGGAAACTTAAACAGATAAGGGACAAGCTGCAAGTTAGTTCTTGTGGCAATATCAGGAATATGCCCAGAGCACGGCTGGGATGTTCAGCGCTTGTATCTCTACATGAGCCAGCGATTGTTGCTCTGGCTGTTTGTATTTGCCTAACCTTCCATTATCAAATAAAATTCAGAACAAAATACAATTTCTGCCTGAGACAAATATGACTGGAATCCCCAGAAAGACTTTAAAGGTCAGATCACCCATTTTGAAATATTGCTCCTCGGTATCTACAAAGTCTTAGTGACATTAAACAGCACAATGTGTAGGGTGTTAGATGGTACCCCAGTCTTACATATTTAAAACACAAGCTTTGGGCTAGAAATAAATTAAAAAAAAATAGTTCTGTGGCAAAAGAATTTGAACTCTGACCAGTATTCTGGAATAAGAATATTGTGGAAACTGGATTTAATTTGTCAGCAGTGGAACTTTGTATCTGTAATGCTCCTGGCACTTTGTCTGCTGGTGTGGTCAGATAGGGGCTCTCTCTGAGTCCAGGGACTATTACTAAATCTGACTGCCACACCTATTTATTTTAAACGGAAAAATGGTGATTGCTTTATGCATAAATGGACAAATATTTGCATTTTATAATTGTTTACGCAGAGATTAGGAAAACTGAATTGTAATGAGGTGCTTTTCTTCCTTTGAAATGGAGTAGAATTTTAATTAGCCTTATTTCTTATTTAGGAGACTTGGCAATATAGGAGGCTTGCTGTTATATATTTTTTTTTCTTTTCCAGTGAGTTTTTCATGAGGCTTCTTAACTAATACTGAAATAATTTCTTGGGCATGTACTTGGGCAAAGGTTTTTCAAATTTGCAAATTTTAGCTAGTTAATTTCTAGGGGGGCAGAATTGATAGTTTTGGAAATCCATGGAAGTTGGGCATGTAATCTCCAGGGTTGTCTCTGAACATTTCCCACCCAGAGTTAATCAGCAAATTGGGAAAACCTAAGTGAGAGATGGGGTGAATATGTTTGTGTATGTAAGTAACTGCAGCTACATGCAGATATAAAACTGATATTCCAGTCAGCAAGAGCAACACAGAAACAATGGAAGAGTAATTTCAGCTTGCAAGTAGTTTTGGGCAAAAAAGAAAACTCTGAGGGGAATTCAGGCTGAAATGAGAGATGTTTCTGTAAGTGAGTGCTTCCATATGACCACAATAAGATTATGTTTAGTTTTTGATTACATTTCCCTCCTGAACTACCCTGGGTTCAGCACATGATTGAAGTCACCTTGACTCCAGTGATCATTTAAATGAGAAAAATCATATTCAACGTAAAAATAATCATTTTTACTTCATGTAACTCATATAACATGCCCCTCTCTGTTACACACTGCTACCAGAAGCATTTCAAACAGTTGGAAAACATATAGGAGTTCAAGTGTAGGTGAGATTTTACTAGTTAACTATGCACAAAGTTGAGTACTAATATCCAAATCTGAGAGACAAAATGTTAATTACAATACACCGTGTCAAAGGCAGCATTGAACCGCCTCTGTTACGTACACCTATATTGTGTTTTAGTGGCTTGATCGTTCAGCAAGGTGCAATTTTACCTCAGAGTAGTTAAGTATAGCTGTGTGTGTGGGGAAAGCCATGTTCCTGAGGATGGAATACATGGAACAATCTCCTGTCAGGTACTGAAGATCACTAAGGTACAGACTAAGTCTTGCTGAAGTCAGAATCTGGCCCCCGTTATTTTCTAAGGAAACTCTAGTTTAAACTGAAAACTTTCATGAAGTGTAACTGGCAGAGCAGCCTCCTGCTGTTGATCTCATCCTTGCGCAAGGACACACTGGGTTGTCACTGTAGCAGAGTCAGGACCATTCTTCATAAGATTAAATTGTGTGGTTTTATTCTCTTGATTGTACTTATCTCTCACTCTAACAGAGTTACGGTCTGAGCTTTGACCTCTAGTTTAGCCATAAAAAAAGAAAAACACCACAAAACCTAAACCAACCAAACAACCAAATCCAACAAGGCTTTGAAACCTTCAGTCTTATCAAGTTTTTATGACTGGCATGAGCAGCTTGAAACAGAATGAACCCTGTTACCAATATCAGGTTTTATTTATCCTGGAGCTCAAGCCGTCGATGTTATTGATCTGCTTTAGGTCTAATCGCTCCACTGTGTAATCTAGGAAGTTGTTACACTGCTCCTTTCCATAGCACCAAGGTGCTTTATGAACTGTAGATTAGGGACAGCATATTACAAATGCTAATAATTCCTCTGGTGAGATTGTGTATTAGGGAGATAAGGACACTTCATTGTTGAACGGGAGGGAACTTCTCCCCATTACAGTGTTCTGCTTCTTTCTGGCCACATAGGAAATATTTGTATTTCTGCTCCTTGTATTAATTTTAGAAACAGAGGCTGAAAAGGTTTTCCTAATGGTGTGTTAAAATCACTACATATTTTATTTTACAGCTGTGAGGTTTAGCAGAAGTAAAACGAAGAACTTCTTGTAATGAGTACAGGCAAGGACTTTTTCTCTGTCAAAATTAAGAGTTCATTTTGTGTTGCAGATTGGCTTTTTATGGTGATACCTTTTTCTTATCTGATGCTAATAATGAAATACTCTGTCTTCCATCTTCCATCTATGGTCTAGAGCCATAGATACAGGAGAGCATGGTCATACATGCAAACTACAGCAAGAAGGCAAGAAAATTTGGGCAAAAAAGAAAACTCTGAGGGGAATTAAGGCTGAAATGAGAGATGTTTCTGTAAGTGAGTGCTTCCATATGAGCACAATAAGATTATGTTTAGTTTTTGATTAAATTTTGCTCGAGATATTCACTACAGTCATATGTAGTAAAAACCAAGGTAGATTATTGAGTCATCAGTGGGTAACTGTGAACAGAAGTTAATCAAATGGGGTCCTAGCAAAGCCTGATATTCCTGTACCATTTTACATAAATCTGCAGAGTCCAGGTGTGTTTCTGTGAGTAATGATGGTAATCTTGTGGATCTGTCTGAAAGAGATGCACGATGATTACCAGGAGGCAATAGCTGGGATCCAACAAAGGTTTTTAGCCGTTGACATGCCACTATTCGAAGAGGTGGAAAAGTAACCATTGAGAAATATTGCTGCTAATACCCAGCAAAGTTTTCATGCAAAAGCCACTATAAAAAGATTGCAGCGATGTTTACAGGTGATTCAGTGACCAATTTTAGGGAAAAAAAATAACCTGGTTTTTGCCTGCGGTATTATTCATCACTGTTGGTAAAACTGCAATCTTAACATGAAAATAACTGCAAGTCTTATGTTTGAAATAAATAATTTTTAGTTGAGAATTCTAGCCTTAAATTGTGTTCATGACCCCAGACTTGCTGGTGTTAATTGAGACACGCTGGGCACATACACAGACATTAAGTGATGCTGTGCGTTAGTCCTACTTACATAGTTCAGTACTGTGGGAAAACTCATTGATAGATTTTTATCTTACTGGCTCTATACAGTGTTGTACACCCAAGGATTCCATGTTCTGCTGCACATGGAAAAGGAATGGGTAGGTAATGCAAGGCGAGGGAAGGGTAAGGGTAGGCAAGGCAAGGGAGGGGTAGTTAGGGCATCAAAAGGCAAGGGTAGGCAAGACAAGGCAAGGGAGGAGAAAAAAAGGCATGGAAGGAGAGCAAGACAAGGGTGAGGCATTGGCAGGGCAAGATAAGGGAAGGGGTGAAATGGAGTTAGAGGCCAAAAAGAGGTAGGAGGTTAAATGGGTCTGGGGTCTGGAAAACAACATCTGACCATAAAAACCATCTGACCACAAAAACCATCTGACCACCTGAAAAGTGGTGGGAGGCCAAAAAGGTGTGGGAGGCTGGAGGGCAAGTAGAGACTAGAAAACAGTGGAGACCAAAATGGGGTGGGGAGCTAAAAAGGGTTGGTAGACTGAAAAGAGGGTAGAGGCCAAAAAAAAGTGGAGGCCAAAAAGTAGCGGGAGACTACATTGGAGTGGGAGGGTGGAAAGGGGTGGAGGTTTATTTAAGGTAAATTTAGGCAAGGCAGGAGCATTGGTAGGGCACGGGGGGGGGAATAGGCAAGGCAAGGGAGGGCAAGGCACAGCAAGACAAGGGGTGAGGCACTGGGAGGGCATGGGCTGGGAATAGTTAGGGCAAGGCAAGGCAGGGATAGGCAGGTTTTGCTGAATGCTGCCACAGCTTGTTATCATGTGATTGTCTCTGAACCTTAATATTTAAAAAAAAATTCTGCTGCCATGTAGAATAGAAACTTTGTCCTTATGAAGATCTGTGGCTCTTAAATTTCGGGAAGGATTTAAAATAAATTACTATTTAACTAGTACAAAATGACTTCATGAAGAAGGTGAGCAAAACAGCAGAAGATACAGAATATTTTTTGCCTCTTCTGTTTCAGCTTTCTAATAAAAGGTTAATTATTTTTAATACAATTATTAAAACACAACGGGACAGGAACAGAAGAAAGAACAGGTCAAAGAACTTTTACATCAATTAGATGCTTTCAGCTCAACAGGAACTGATGAATTTTACTCTAGGGCATTTCAGAACTAACTCAACCAATGTCTGTGCTTAAAATTGGGTAAAATCCCAGAGAACCACAGAAGGCACAAAATAAACGTTATTTCCAATGACAGATGGAATACAGAGAGTTTCAGGACATGTTAAGCAGGCAGCCTAATTACAAAACACAAAGAAGATGCTGTAAATTTAAATGATCCATATGTATATATGTAGAAACAGAGAATAAGCTGCTGATATGGTGGTCTGTCAAGAACAAATCATACCTCTTCTTTGACTGCTCATAGTGTGTTTAAATGAAAAGCACATAAGGTAAGGATAAAGTAGCAGATGTAATAAAATTTTGGTAAAGGTTTGTATGTAGCCCTTTATAGCACTTACAAAAACTAGCAATTAGCACATGGTCTTGAGAAAACTGTTGTAGAATATACCCACTTTGTACAAGAGGCAGACGCTCTCTCCTCCCCAAATAAAAATAGGTATCAGTATTTTCCTGCAATGATGGAAGGATTTTTTTCAGAGTTTGTTACTGGACAGAAATCTCTGTCCTGCAGAGTAGTGAATCTTGGTGGTCAAGGTGTCCGACTACATTTTTATTCTATTTTGAAGTTTTACAACATATAAAACCTGGTACCTCATTGATTAGTGTAACTAAACTCATATATTGACTGTGTATGATAGGACATCTGCAAACCCAAGGGCTGGTATGTCCTGTAGTATAAACGTCCTTTAAACTTTTCCTTCATTTTGCTTTGCTTTAATTGTGGGAAGAGTGTTCAGAACAAATTAGGACAAGCAAATTAATGACAAAACTGGCATAAAACACTTCCCTTCAGTGGTGTTTTGGGAAGCTTCCACACTCTTGGGGTTTAGCAACACTGTCATTTGCAACCTGTGATTTTCCTGTTTTCAGTGATCATAGAGGATTAAAGATCAACCAGGTTTCAATGTGAGCATTAATCCAAGCTTTGGACAGCTTTCCATTTTTCAGATTTACATTGGAATATAAGCGCAATTCAATGTTCCAGCAAAGTTTACGTTTAATGTTGTTTGCCATGTCCCCACACAACACATAACGTTGTCATACTTCTCATTTTTAAAACAAATGACGTGGATCTGGAAGCAGAGGATCCTCTCCCCTCTCCACAACAGGTAGGAGGGGACCTAGGAGACAGGGAGCAACGAATATCTCTACGTGGACAAGAGATAAGCTGCTTTAAAATGATTTTCAGGAATGTTTGGAAAAAAGCATAAGGCCTCTGGAGTTTCTATCTTCAGTTCCAACTTGGGTGCAGTATTTGCAAAGTCCCTCAGCAGCAAGAATATGACTGTTGTTTGTAATTCTGAAATCCTTTTTCCCTCCTCATTGCCTATGATTTTCATGATGCTTCTGGTTTAATATAGTTGTATTTTTTTTCCCACCCCTCATGGGCCATTGTTGACCTGTGCAAACATATTCCCAGGCTAGGGACTTTAAGAAAACCTATGGGAATGCTTGTTCTGGTGGTAAAAGGAGTGCTTTGAGACTTACCTTTCTAATTTTGGATAATGTTTATTATTATTACATACTGTAACTGCACTGATTTAATTCCACTGTGGCTTGGAGTGTTACATCCAAGAAGACTTACTTGGGAACTGAGACTGAAGCCCGTTCCCTATATAAATTTCTGTTGGTAGGAAGTAGCAGTTTGCCAGGGACAGCTTGTTGCCTTTTAAGTAATAGCCTGAATTATGAATTTCAGCTTCCAGCTGCCGTGGTCCCAGAAGAAAAATTCCCTTCCCCGTCTCCTGGGCAGTCAGCTGGATGCATCTCCCACACAGGTGGAAAGTGTCTCTGAACAGGGTCTCAATGTTCCCAAATTTGCCTGTAGGACTGGTCTACCAGGACAAGTTTCCTTCCTGTGAGGTTGTGATTACAATAAGGGCACCACATCATATCTGTGCAACTGGAAACACGGGTTAGAAACAAAAATGTCACTCAGTAAAACCAACCAGATTCATTATTTCTTTTAGATTAACCTTTTATCATTTTTGGGTTCAGTTTTTTATTCCTTTCTAAAGAAGGGGAGTCTTAGATTCTCAGGAAGAACAGATTTCTTTAAATAAAAATAACAATAAAGTTACAGTATATAATAAGAATATAATACTTAAAAGTTATACTAGGTCCCACACAAAGTCTCCAGCTCTTTGTCTTTTCTCATCTTCAGTGATTTAGGACTTGAGATGAGATAAAAATATTTAATTTTGAACATTTATGTGCTGTTCATTAATAAAAAGAAGTTTTGGTAATTAGGCTATAGTGACAGAAACTAGATATGCATCAAGCAATCCCGTTAATTTCTGAAAATGTAAATGATCTTTTTAGTAGTGCTTTCATTCAATAATACTAATACGAATTTAATAATATCCCAGAGTATTTGCCAAGTTTCTTTTCTCCTGTGTAAGAGAAGTGGTATGATTATAATTTTTGTGCCATTTTCCAGAAGGGAAAGCTGAAACACACACACACAGACAAAACCCAAAACAAGTCAACAGCAAGAACCAAACCAAAAAACCAAAACAACAACGTTCCTTGAACTTGCCTCATGCAGTGGGCTCCAAGAAGCATTAAAATCAACAGCCATTATGCCATTATACCCCTCACAGCCTACACAGGTCACAGTCCATAAACTGGTATTTGCATAGATTGGGATATGAAAAGTAAGATTTATATTCAACAGTTACTGGCAATATTAAAAAATTTTGGGCTTAAGTTGGCTGACAAGAGTAGAATTTCAGAAGACCAAGAGAAATCTGAAATGACTTGCATCTTTTAGCCACGTTGACATGGTGATGTAAAACAGTTTAAGAAATTAGAAATACTGAAATTAAAGGCATAGTTCCCACAGATGTTTTGGAACACAGCTTCCATCATGCTTTGGTGTAGATGTGGGGTGGGAGAGGTTATTCTCAGCAGCTAACTTGGAGAAAACTGCTCTCCCTGGATTTTCTTGCTCACTGAGTTAGAAGAGCTCTGAGCCCTTTCCTAGAATAACTCGTTGATCTCTGTTGTCTTGAGACAGAATGCAGATTGGGGAAGCTAAGCTGAAGTTCATATTTCTGAATCCTTTTTATATGCAGTTTACTGGATGTCATAAAGCATCCACGATACAGCAAATTTAATACAACCTTGTAATTTCTTGCTGTCACATAGACATGGAAGGCCTGAAAATCTCTGACTTTCTGTGACTTCTTTATGCTTTGGAAGCAGCATGAAGTGACTCTACAACAGGGGAAACTGCTGACTTGGGAATCTTACTCTTGGCATAAAGCTGGCAAAACATCTTTTACTTTGCTGTAGCAGTCCCCAGTTTTCTGTCGTTTTAGGCATGGGAGAGGGGAATTCATCACTGGGATGGAGAAGCCAGAAAGGAGGATTGAAGCACATGTTGTCAGAGATGAGGATGAGATGGCAGATGTGAGACCTAAATTTGTATTGGTGGGAAGCCAGGGCACAACATGCTCCATCTGCTCCTGACTGCATGTGACCCAAGCAGAAGTGAACTCTATGTTATAAAGTGGAATTTACCCTCCAGGGCAGGAAATCCCCCTCTCAGTAGAGGAGAACATTTAAAGGGACAAGACTGAAAAAAGAAAAAAGGTATTACAAATAAAGGAAGAATTGTCAGAGGTGATCGATGGATCATTGACAGAATATTGATGTATTATTAATGAAATGAAAGTAATTATTATGGTTTTTTAGACAAAGATACGTGTCTTCGTTTCACCCATTCCCTGGGTGAGGAATGAAATGTGCTGGAGGGATGTGAGGGTTATTCTCAAGATGTGCAGTGAAGGTTTGGGTCATGATCCCTCACAAGCTGAAAGCTGTGGCGATCTTGCTTGTGGGAAATGACCTTCCCTAGACAGCAAGGGGTTCATAACAGTTTGTCAGAACCTGTCAGATGTGTGCATATCTCAGTAGGAACACTGCTGCAAGGGAAAACTTCTGGTTCCTGTCTGCTTCCAGCAAGAGCTTCCTTGTCTTCTGTGTTCGGCAAAAAAATCTCTCAAAGTAGCCTCTCCTGGAATGCAGCTTCCTTTCTTCCAGGCTGCTCTTGGGAGAACTAAAACTAGTTACATTTAAAACCTATCCAGATTGCATTTTTTCTTGTTTTTCCTGAAAGCCCAGACACCTACTGTCCATGGGTAGAGAGCGAGCCGAATTAAAGTCTGTTTATGGGAAACAGAAATGTATGCCATATTTTACAAAATGCTGTGAATGTCCTAATATTTTGCATTGTGGAAGCTTGGCTGGCTGGCTGCAGTACTTCACAGAAATGTGCCTTTCCTCTCCATAGAAAACAGACTGCCTCATTGGAATAAAAGGGAGGTTTATGCAGAGAATATGAAATGCTTCTGTCTATCCTACTATTTAGCTCAGTAAAAACAAAAAGAGCAATGAAAGAAAATTAACAGTGAGATTCTTGCTATCTCTTGCAGCGGCAGAAAAATATCAAGGTCATATCAACTTCCAGATCATGTGAGGCCACTTAATTGACTTGGAAAACAATGAGCTACAGGAGGGTGTAATAGGATGGTCTTTTTAAAGGTACGAAATCAGTAGTTGCTTTAAGTAGAGATAAGTCTCTAGGATGGTTTTGTTCTACTCAGAGGAAGACTGAAAATAAAATACTCTTTATTGCTGGAGTGTTAAAAAGTCTACAGGAGTACAGAGAAAAAATAATTGCCATAAGAGCAAATAAGAATGATGTGTTTATAAAATGGAAGTGTCTGTAAAAACAGCTGCTAGGTGATAAAAAAAAAAGAGGTGAAAGACAAAAGATTATTGTTGCAGAGAGAGAATTTGAAGATGGAATGAATTTGGTTTCTGGTTATTGCCACGGACACAGCTCCTGATCCAAAACTCTTAAGTTTCACCTCTGCCCTGTGATAAATGCAATGCATTCCTTCAAGTTCTGCTGAATGATAAAGCTACTGGATGGTAATTAGCAGAATGTCCTGAAATAAATTCTAATCTAACATGTTGCAATTTATCACTGTAATTGATTATGTTACTGATAATGTAAACATAATTTCCTCTGCTTTATAACAGGAAACTTAATCATTGGAAAAATGGTCGAGTAGAAATGATGTGCCAGTGCCTTTCAGTGTGTGGGTAGTGATGCAGCTGTATCTCAGCAATAACATAAATGCTCCTGTGATTGTACATTCCCCTCAGCTTTGATTTTTTTTGCAGTATTTTGGCTCTTTCCATTACTCCCTACATCAGTTTGGCAACTTCTTGGAAAATTCTTGATTAAGGTAGAAAAGGGACATAAGATTCAGAAAATTTTTTATCCTTTTTCGTATGTCTTTGATCATCTTGAGGTTCTCTTCTCACTTGGAGTATCAGACCTGAGAGAACAGTAATCTTTGTCTGGGTCCAACAGGAAACCTTGATGTCCAAAAGGAGACTGGGTAGGAGGTAACCATGTAAGTCAGAAGGATTTTCTTTCATGTCAGAGAAAAGCTTCAGCTTGTTACTGCTCTCATTATAGAGGCATTCTACTGTTTTACAGGGGTCTGGAGTTACTCCTTCCTGAAACTTCATGTTCTCTCTGAAAGCCCTCATTCAGGTGGGATCTGGAATTGTAGGTGACCCTTGAGGAAAGAGCTCCATTCACCCACCAGTCTCAGAACATGTTACTCCGTGAGGGATCGTCGTCCTGTCAGTATTTCACGATGGCCACACGCTTTCAAAGTGGGGGACCTGACTTGTGCTTCTCATTCAATTGAGGAATCACAACCTGCATCTTCCAAGATATTTTCTGAACATCCAGGATCCAAATTACTTTGTGATGCTAGCATTTTTCTTTCCTTCTATTGAAACTTTTTGAATGTCATTTCTAAAGCTGGGCTTTCACTGGGTCATTGCCATTTTTCAGTCACTCTGGACTTGCAGGGATTAGCTCATAATTGAAGCTGCAGAGCCATAACCGGAGGGTGAACTCATCAACCCTGTGCATATATATCTTATTCTGTACAGTAATTGATACATGTTTATCAGATTTGCCTGGTGGTCTGATGTGAGGGGAACTTTTGACATTCTTTTTTGCTTTCATATGCAGAAATTTCATAGTTATTATTTAAATAAAAAAATTACCCTTCACGTTTGCTTTTAATGCAGTCTATCCTTCTGTGCTACCTGAGATTAGCTGTAAAGCAAGATATAAAAATTTGAATAAAACAACCATGAACATAACTAAATAATAGGTTATTAAATGTGCAAGAAGACAAGACAGTAAGTATTTAAATTAAGGAGACATCAAAAATCTGCATATAAAAATGTTTAGCATAAAAACTGCAACATCTAACAAGAAGAGACAAGCAAGAACTCATCAACAGAGGGAGGCTCTAATTGGTCTGGCACAGAAAGGAAGACAAAGAAAAGTGACTTTTCAACCTCAGTTGCTTTTTTTAGGGAATGAAATTTGTCAAGAAACCTAGGACAAATCTCATTCCACTTTTTACTGCCCTATCATCAAGGTAACAGAATAAAAAGTGTTAAAAGAAAAAAGCATCAAAGAAATTCTGTAAAGAGAAATAGAAATCTGGGATAGATGGAAATGTTCCTGTGAGTCAAATCAAGCCTTAGAGCAGAATAATACTCTCTTACGTGTTATCTTCATTAGCAACTCTTCTGCATCCTATTTAGCAAGTATTTCTGTGAGTGGCAGAACGCGTGACGCTTGATTTTCTCCGGTGCCATCTGTCGTGTGGAATCTCTAATAATGGTTTAATCTGCTCTGTAAACACTTCTTCAGTGGGAGTATTAATCTGTTTCTCTCCTTGATCGCTTCATGCTACCTCTGCTGACGAGCCCAGGGGCTTAACATCCTTGGTACTTCTACCCCACTCTCAACTAGGGTTGACCTTGACTCCTGGGCATGGACGAGAGGTTTGGTGTTTGGAGAATTACAGGGTGAAGAATGATAGACAATTGGGAATTTTTTAGGTTCTGTTTCCTTAGGAAGGAGGGAACCCTGAGCTAAGCTTAGAAAAGGAAGCTTACTTCTCTAATAGGTTCATGCTGTTTTCTAGAAATATTGTTTTTGAACTACTGATCAATGGCCCTAAGTGACCGAGCTACATCTGTGATGCCTAGTTTGACCCAAACTAGCTGACCACATCTCTGTGTGCACTACAGCTCTCTGCCTGTCATTAATAACAAGCACTTATGTTCACAGAAAATGTGATTGTAGGCTTCTATATGTTGTCTTTTCACAGAGTGACCCTAAGCTCTTATACAGAAAGTACCCCTTCTGGGTGCCTGATTTGGTTGCCACATATGGGTGGCTACAAAAGGGATAGGCAAGGAAGATGAGGTGACTCTGTGTGTTAGGGAATGTCTTCATTGCCTAGACCTTAGTGATGCCAATTGTAGGAGGTTCAACAAGGCCAAGTGCCGGGTCCTGCACTTGGGTCACAACAACCCCCTGCAGAACTACAGGCTGAGGGCAGAGTGGCTGGAGAGATGCCCAGTGGAAAAGGACCTGGGGGTGCTGGTTGGCAGTGGCTGAACATGAGCCAGCAGTGGGCCCAGGTGGCCAAGAAAGCCAGTGGCATCCTGGCCTGTGTCAGAAACAGTGTGGCCAGCAGGATCAGGGAAGTGACTGGTCCCCTGTACTGGGCACTGGTGAGGCTGCATCTCAAATCCCGTGTCTAGTTCTGAGTCACTCACTCCAAGAAACACATTGAGGTGCTGAAGTGTGTCCAGAAAAGGGCAATAGAGCTAGTGAAGGGTCTAGAGCACAATTCCTATGACGAACGGCTGATGGAGGTTGGGTTGTTTAGTCTGGAAAAGGAAGGCTCATGGAAGACTTTATCATTCTTTATAACTACCTAAAAATACCAGGTTGCAGCCAGGTGAGTGTCAGTCTCTTCTCCCGAGTAACAAGTGATAAGATGAGAAGAAATGGCCTCAAATTGTGCCAGGGGAGGTTTGTCAAGGACCGGACCAAACTGCCTAGGGAAGCAGTTGAGGCATTTTTTCAGGATTTATTTAAACGTGTCGATGATGCACTTGGGGATGTGCTTTAGTGGTGGACTTGGCAGTGCTTGGACTGGGTGATTTTAAAGGTCTTTTCCAACCGTAACAATTCTACAATTCTATACAGCAATGTAATTCCATTAGCTCAAGTGTGGTGGTGTTAATCCTCATTTGCATGAGCATCATTGACAGAAGATGGCAGCCCTCTGTACCTCATCTGAAAACGTTATTCTTCTGGGTATATACAGGTTGATCAGATCCTCCTGGAGTCAAGAAAAGCTTCCCACTGATTTTGGTAGTCTTTGGGCACTTTTTAAGAGGCTTCTATTTCATTCTTAACAGCAATTATCAAACCACACTGGTCCTGTTTAGAAGGTGAATTAGCTGAGGAAGAGAAATGAAAGTTTGTGTGAGAGGTACTGTAATCTAAAGGATAAACCCTTGTTTTCTTAACAGCAGTAGTTATCTCAGTAGACTGCACCTTTATCACCGAATAACAAACCCTATTTAAATCTCTGCTCCAAGTTGACTGTCACTAAAATACTTGTAATGCTTTGAGCAGGTAGGAAAACATTGTCATTAAGATCAAGGATCAGAGTCTTTTCTCTGGTAGGGAAATCTCCATCAAGTGAATGTCTCTATTATGATAAAATAAGGAAGTAAACTACACGGAGGTCATTGACTGTAAGAAGCAATTTTCCAGCTCTTATTGCTTCTGATACTCTGCAGTGTAATTCACAAACAAAAGCATAAATCAACAGCAACCTTTTCCAGCAGGTTAGTGGAGAATGGGGAGAGATGAAGCCACATAACACAGGATATTAAATTGCTATGACCAATTTTCTATAATCATTCTTAAAAGAAAGCAGAACACTTCTCCCTTACAATTAAGACAATATTTTGCAAAATCCTGCATATTTTAGGACTGTTTCAGAGCATCCAGTGTAATAATTCTCTCTGCTGTAAAAAGGATGAACAAGCAAACAAACAAACGCAGCCGTGTTCATATATATTCCCCTGCCACACCAGTGAATTTTCCTATCACATGCATGACTGCTCCCTATTCTGGCACTTACTTTATCACAACATTTACAAAGGCTTCTAGGCCACGAACAAGTAGTTTCAAGAAAAGTATGTAGAGGCTGCTGTGTCTCATAAATACAATCCATTTTCCTTCATTTCTTGATAGTATGTGCTCAACTCTAATAATTCTGCAGACTCAGCTGTGGGGAGTATTTATAAATTGTATAGGTTTGTATTTCCCAGCATGCCTCAGACTAAGAATTATCTCAGTGTTTTGTTGCTTCTTCAGTGAGCAGCGATGTTTACAATCCTCACAGGCATGCATTTTTTACAATTAAGCTGAATTTAATTGTAAAATTGTGACGCTCTGAATTTAGGTTTTAACTCTGAAACAATGTTGCCTTAATCTCAGGGTGTTCTAAACTGTTGGAACTGTGTCAGGATGTCCGAGCTGTATGCACAGGCACCTTCCCTTTTGCCAGCCCGTTCACATATATCCCAGTTTGTGGATGATGTGTTGTTTTATAACGATACCTTCAGTGGCTGATGCAGTGAAATGCAGAGTGAGGGCAAAAACTTTGGTGGTTTGGGATAGTTAGTAAAAGAGGAAAACATTTATTTTGAGGACGTAAGCCCAAGATGAGAATTTCCAGTCACCACTGCCATTTCTGCAAGAGATTCCTGTTGTGGCTTTGGTGAGTTGGTGACCTGTTCTGGCAGGGCTGTGCTTCCCTTGTGAGGTGGAAATGTGGAATACTGTGCTGCCATGGCAATCGAGCAGCTAAAGTTGGAACTGGCTTGGTATTTGAAACTTGACGTTTTGAGGATTTATGTTTGTAATAATTCCTTCTCCCTGTCGTTCCCATCCACGCCTAACTTCAGCACAGTCTCGTATCCCCTCCTGGATGCAGCTATCTTATAGAAGGAAGACGTTTTCACAGAATTTCAGTTTTCCAAATGGCCTTGCTGTTTCCTTTTTCAATTAGATAGTATCTTCATTTTATTGTATGTAGAAAATTGGTCTTACGTGTAAAGTTATTTTATAGTTTTCTGCTTTTAGGTAAAGCTGTGGGTGACAAGATTTTGAAACAAAAGTTTTCTTTGACATTTCCTTAAAATAGTCAATTGTTCTGAGTCTGTCATTTGGCAACCTCTTGCTGCTAATGGGAGCGATTTGTTCTGTTTTGCTGGAGCTTCCCAGATAAGGGAGGATTTTCGTGTGTGTGTATGTACATGTAAATTTATAATTACTAAATAAACCTTTAAAACATTAATAAAAAAATGTCAGAAATAGAACTTACCATTTGAGAAACTATCAGTGAAGGTGAAACTAAAACAGAAAATAGAATATAGAATGTAAGTATATTCAGTAGCAGAATCATAGAAAAAAAAATCTTCTCCCATATCCTGAAATTAAACTGTATGTACTTTTTAAATTCATTTCAAGGAACTGACACTGTGTGTAAGGACATTCATAATGAACTTTACCCTTCAGCTGGTGCAATAAGTTATTTGCAGCTGAATATATAATTCTGTTAACTTGTTCAATGCCAGCATTGGAGATGGCCATTTTTAACATGAAGGAAACCTTATAATGAGAAAGCCAACATTTACAGAGAAAAAAATGAGTATTATGTCAGTGTTTCAGTAAGATGGCTGTAAACAGGTTTCAGCCTTGTGGTCCTCTGCGTCCCCATGGCTTCTGACAGTCACAACCCAAAGGATGTGGCAGGGAGAAACCTCCCCATGAAGTCAACAGCACATCCAAGGAAGATACGTCGATCTTACACCAGTTCATAAAGAATATTTAACATTCTATAGAGAAAGAAACAGAATAACCTGGGCCAACTTGTATGTGGCAATGAGTGAGTGCCAGTTACACCTCAGTCCTGCTGCGCTCCTTGACACACCGGCAAGGGCTGAGGGCAGAGCATCTGTGTTCTTCCTTCTGTGCCAGTGTTGCTCTCCTTCTACGCGGGCTCTGAACTTTTTGCTCATCCCACATGGCATTCCCCTTTTCTCCATCTGCTTAAATCATCATTCAAAATACAATTAAATTCAGAATTAAGTATCTTTCGCACAAAGTGAAGGAGCTGAGCAGGAGCAGCTTTGTCATACTCTGTCCTCACAGCACTTACAATTAAATATAGTTGTACTCAAGTAAGTAAGCGAAGGAGAAAGAAATGTTTCTTTCACATTCCATAAGGTTTCTCTTTTTGCTGGGTAAAACTTTGAGAAGGACCTTCATTCCCTATAAGAGATTGAATTGGGTGTATCTATAAAATATCAGTTATTTGAATCTGTTTCTCTTTCAGAACCATTTCAAACAAGAATAGTTATTTGGTTTTTTTTTTCATTTTTGGTATAGCTATTCTAGGAAAACAGTTCAGAATATTTCACCTGTGAAATTAAACTGCAGGAAATAACTAATATCAGCAAAATGCTTTGAGCAGTTTTGTTGTTTTGACTAGGACAGGATGGGAAAATTACAACAAAATCTCACACAAACCCTTTTCTTTGATATTTGTAATATATTTTGTAAGGTAGAGGTTGTAAACCAGCAACTTTTGGAGTATGTACAATCATTTTTATCTGAAGTAATCTTAAACTCAGTCTGTGTAATTTCTGGGTAAAACCTTTCTAAATAATAGGTGATCAAACATTAACAGGCAGACAAAACTTTATAAATGGAAATGTCTAACAGCTTTTTTCTTGTAAATATGCTGATTCCACGTGTAATTGTAGGAATAATATGTTTTTTAGAGATGTTTTACCTTATGTCTTATCTATGTGCATTTTAAATGTGTTTTGTTACTCCTTCTTAAAACTGCCTTTTATGTTCTTCACAAAAGGACAAGAGGGAATGGCTTTAAGTTGAAGAAAGGTAGGTTTAGACTGGATATTAGGAAGAAATTCTTCCCTGTGAGGGTGGTGAGGCACTGGCACAGGTTGCTCAGAGAAGCTGTGGCTGCCCCAACCCTGGATGTGTTCCAGACCAAGCTGGGCGGGGCTTGGAGCAACCTAGGGTAGTGGAAGGTGTCCCTGCCCATGGCAGGGAGGTGGAACGAGATGGTTTTTTGTGGTCCTTTCCAACCCAAACCATCATATGGTTCTATGATACTGTTTCAGTGCTTTATTGAGTGGTGACAAACCTAAATGCTGGTAGTAAAATCCCCCTGGGTGTCTGCCACAGCTCCGCGCCTCACCGTGCTTTTGTAGTGGGTCCAGGTGAGGTGCACCTTACTGATTTAAAAGTTATATTCCTTCAGCAGTTTTCAAATTGTATTTCTTTGTGTGTAAACAGAAGGGCATTGCCAGCATGACCCCTGTTTTCAGACGAGAATCCCTTATAAATTATCCCAAGTTCTGCATGGCAATGAAGACATTTCTATGGAAATAAATGCACTGCTGTTCCTCCGCCGGCTCTCCAGCAATTGGTGAAGTGCCTTTCACGTGCTTCAGGAATCAGATGAGAAGCAAAATTGAGACACTGGTAATTTCCAACTTCCTTTTGATAAATACGACTCTAAACTTGAGGGTGGTGAAAGAGCCAAGAAGTGCAAGAGGGAGGAGGTGCAAGCGATGATAATGTCAGGGGAATTCAATGCCATGGTAGATAATGGTCTCCTCTCCCTCTGGTGATAAACACAGAGGGGCAAAGGAGACATTTATCAAAAGTTAAAGAGCGAGCTTGAACGTCTTAATTTTCATAGAGAGAGATGCCTTTTACTTTTGGATAATGATGATTATGTATCAGTGAGTCTTATCAATTAAAACCAATAGTGTCTCCAGCACATTAGCAGGTACTTACCCAACTAAGAAAGCTGCTTGTCTCAATTTCCTCAGATAATGAAAATTTCTGAGAGATAGGCAACATGCTGATTTATAAAAAAATGTGGTTGTCTTAGACTTTCTTCTCAAGCAACTTCTAGCAACTTTCTAAGCAAATGCAAGTAAGTTCAGGCAGAAATAGCAAATATTTCTGATGTGTTGTCTCCAGGGAATAACAATAATTGCAACAAAGCCGTGGTAGAATTTTAGCTTAATATCCAATCTAAACCTGCCTTTCTTCAACTTAAAACCATTCCCTCTTGTCCTATTGTGAAGAACATAAAAGGCAGTTTTAAGAAGGAGTAACAACACATACTTAAAATGCACATAGATAAGACATAAGATAAAACATCTCTAAAAAACATATTATTCCTACAATTACATGTGGAATCAGCATATTTACAAATTTAAATTATTCTGAGCTTCACCAGATAGTGAGTAAAGGCTGGAATTTGGGTAGGGACGTCCTAGAGTGATAAATCTGTAAACTGGAAATTTGGAACTAAATTCTAATAAAGGAGTTAGTGAACTCCTAGGAATTTGTGACACTTCACTCTCAGCTACCAGTCTTTGAATATCATAACTGATTTAAGTAATTTTTTCCACCATAAACTCAAACTTATTAGTCATATGTAACATTTTATATAGCAAAAGAATGCTGTTGCATATATATACCCACTCATTTCTGCATGTAAATGACAACTTTTGTTATTTTATTTTGAATTGCCCAATATTGCTTTTGGATCTTAAAATCATTGTTCTTGGAGTCTTGTAAATTATTAAAAATTTCCTCATGATTAGAGGGAACACATTTTAAATGCAAATTTTGAGAATAAGAAGAAATACTTATAAAGAGCGCCTTTGAAATCTCAACGTTGTAAAGGTGGAGTGATTGTTTTTTCTGTGGACTGAATTTACAGTGTGTTATAACTCAGGCTGGTATTTTAAGATCCTCCATACATTTTCATATTTTTAGGTGAGTGAAGATTGTGAGATGGGAAAATATAAAATGAAAAGTAAGGGCGGATGATTATATCTTGATTCATTTTGATTAGTGATAATTTGGCAGTAAAAGAATGTTGGATTGGCTACCTTAGCTGGCTATGGTTGAACAAAAATTTATCATAACACAGAAAACTTACACTTCTGCTCCTCGTAGTAATTAGGGGCACTTGGAGATATAGAAAGAATTCAGGGTCATTCCATTTCTTGGGTAGGAAGTTTGGTTTTTGGAACTGCTGGTGTGTGGATGGTTCCTCCCTGCCACTTTTCCATAAATAAAGAACATTGTTTAGGATGTCATATATTTTCCTTTGCCAGTGAACTCTCACACCAAATATTCTAGGGGAAAAAAAAAGTGAATTGCAAACTGGAGGGGCAAGGGGGGGGGGAAGAGGCAATGGTGTTCTGATCCTTCTCTGGCAAAACTGACACTACATTTATCCCTCAGAGTTCCCTCTCTCCAGGGAGAAGTCAGGCCCCTTGTTTGTATACAGAGATCTGTCAGAGGTATTCATTTTGAACTTTGTCCACCTGGTTATTATTGCATCAGGATGAAATATTGGGCAGTGGTTTTCCTTCTGAAAGAGGGGGAAATGAAAAAACAAAGGCAAGACCAGAAATGGAATAGAAGTGGAGATTTTTCTTACTATGCGAGCTCTGTCTTTTTTTTTTTTGATGTCTCCCATTTCTCTCCCAGAAAATGCAATTTGGAATGGAGTGTATAAAAAAGATGCTTTAAAGAGCCTTCACAAATTGCTAGTGCATTTATTTATACACATTTCACCCTGACTCATTACACATCATCATGAGGCTCTCCAGGCTACGCATAAAAAGAAGAGCAGGCATAAATCAAACTGGAGGCAACTCTTCCCTTCAGTGATTTTCAGATTCCACCCCCCACCCCATAATGGACATAGAGAACATATTTTTTTCTAATCACGCACAGAAGGATTCCCATTCCTTATATTATCGCTCTTGTTATCCAATAATAATGATAATCCTCATTGCATATGTATTTTAAAGCAGGCTATAATTCTGTGGTGATACAAGCGCATTATTTTTGCCATTTTTCATCAGATCTCTTGAGAATTTTTCTTTCTGGCAAGTAGTTGATATTAAAGTTTTCTGTCGACTTTCAAGATGAAAAGTTTCTACTAAACAATTCTTGAGTGCTTTATCCCTCTGATTTTCACTCTATATATGGAAAAAAAAATCCAGTCATGAAGTATGTATCTGAAATGTATTTTTTTCTTTTTCTATGGGGACAGTATATCAAAAATAAATTCTCTTTGAATAGTCTATTGAAATCAGAATTGAATTCAAAGTCTTCTGAGCTGTTTTTCTTGCAATCTGTATCTTTAGTAATTTTAACAAATTCCCCGTGGGTGGTATTTTTTCTGCCTCATTTTAGCCTAGTCTCTTGAAACAGTCTGTCTAGACTCTTTTATGTTCAATGAAGTGAGAAAGGTTTCCCTGGAGGATGATGCACACTGTACCCTGAATTTCTCTTCAGAGGAACAGCATTTGTCCTGTCCCTTGTCAATACAAGAACATGTCTCAGTTCCCTATTGCAAACTGATGACTGAGTACCTTTTAGTTGACTTTTTTTTGTCCTTTTGTGTTGAAGTTGGCTGGTTTGTTTGTTTGATTATTTTTTTTTTGTTTTTCCTAATAGAGATACTATTCAAAATATATTGTGGAAGGGCTCTCCTGATGCAAGCCAAGAAATTAGGGACTCCTCCAAGGTCTGTATATTTCACCATACATCTGACAGTAAGCTTTCAAAGGGCTGGAAAAGCGAGGGTGAGGCATTCCTGGGCAAAATTTGCGTAACAGAACAGTTTTTGTAAAGTGACAAGCTAAATAGTGAGGATATGAGAGAGAAATTTCTACCAAGGGCATGAAAGGAAACTCTTGATAAAGCAGTAAGCAGGCTGCAGCTGCTGGGCTTCATCCAAAGCAGATTGAAGTTAATTGTCTTATTTTTTCTTTCCTTTTTTTTTTTTTAAATTTTTTTTATTTATTTTGGGATGATGATCAGCCTTGGTGTGGAAAAAAGAGAAGATTTAGTGCCACTGGAAAATGATGGGCGAGGCTGAGGGGAGATAAAGTCCTCTCTCAAATCCACTAACTGATGATTTAACACAAGTTAAGATTCAGCTTTATCATTCAAAAGGAATTATGTAAGAGAGGAGGGGCCAGAAATGATAAGAGACACTCCTTCCCTCAAACCCATCGTAGTCAGCTTTTGCTAAAAGAAAGATGATTCTTTCCTGCATAGACATCTCTCAGGACTTGTCTGAGGGCATGTTTGTTCAACAGCTTAAAGCTCGTGCCAGAATGTTCCCAGCACACATTTTAGATGTCAATGGAGGTGAGAATTGAATCTCACAGTTGTTCAGTTTGGTAAAAATCATCCAAAACTGTAAATATTAATTAACACTATTCTTCACCCAATGGATCCTCTGCCTGTATAGATCAGGAGGACTTTTTTCTTGGTTCCAAAGGCAGTTACAAGAAGGGTTCTTTTTTACACTATTTTGTGGTTGTACTTTGTGAATTTTTTTTTAATTCTACATGATCAATGCTGTTTCCTAGTACTTAATGTTTTGCAATTTTTCCATTTTTTTTTGGGAGGTAAAAATAACTAAGCACTTCTTTTCAAATGATGTGTGGCATTTATCTAAGCTCTTTGGGTCAAAATTTATTATTTTTAAAATAAAAATCTATACATCGCTACATCTAGCAATTTTGAGTAAAGTCAGGATGTATAAATTATGACTCTAGCAATTTAAAATGTTACTGTGGACTAAAAAATACTAGCAGATGATCAAAACCTGTAGTTGTAAGTATTTTCATCTTCCTACCAGTAAAAATCACCAGCTTAGATAGTGATAAAAAGAAATTTTGTCTTCAGGTTTTATGCAATACTGTCCCTTCTTCTTTAATTTTTTCCTATTATGATAGCATGATTTAAAAAAAAAATTATATTGTAAATGAAGTTGGAATAATGGTTAACAGTCACTAATTTCAGTTATCCTGCACTGTTAAATAACCAAAACAATTTTGGAGGAGGGTTCAAAATCCAGGCTTTTCCTTTTGATCACAACTTTCCCAGCTATTAAGACAGATTGCTTCTTTTCGTAGCTCTGTAATATACTGGCTGTCTCTTTGGTGCCTTTTTTTGAAAGAATAAATGCACTCCAAAAGGAATTAGTGCCAGGAGGGAGAGTGCTTCTCTTGACAGCTTCTTGTGCATCAGCTGGGGGAAAGATTCTGATCCTGATGCTAATTCAGCTCACAGAGATTCTGTGAGCCGCCACTGAGTTTGCAGGCCAACGGGAATTTTCAGACAACCGAGTCCAAAGGAATAATTTCTGCATCAAAATTTGGTGAGCTGAAGGTTTTACAGGAAGACTTGCATGAGAATTATTTGGTTACAACTCCAGTTTGACTTCCAGTGATTCAGGCTGCCCTTGTTGGAGATGCACCACATCACCTGTTGATAGGCTGCCCTTGTTGTAGAACATCCTGCACCTTATTAAACGCAAGGGGAAGGAAAGAGAGTGGTTAGGCTTTCAAATACTTTCAGTTCTTTTCTATTTTTTACCTTTTCTTGCAATGGGTAAGATGTGTTTATTGTAAATCTCTTTGGGAAATTAGCACATTACAGGTAGAGGAGAAAATTTTGTCTGAACGTGTAAAGAGAACAGATTTAATTACGTTTATGGCTGTTGAAATTTAACATTGAAACAGCCTATCATTGCTGCAAGTAATATGATATACTGTTTTCTTTCCATCAGTAACTGCTGCAACAGCTGACTGGAAGGGAAAAACTGAGCTTTTTTTAATGTGGGCTCAAATTCCAAAGATCTGTATTTCAAGCACGAGGATATCCATCTTTTACTTCATAAAAATAATTCTCTTTAAAGGTGCCATTGGGGATAGTAGCTACATATGGATATTATATGTTTTCAAAGAATCGTGTTTTAGTTGCATCCCATGAGAAGAAATCACTAAATTTCTTCAAATTTTGACTTCATAGAATTTCTGAGATTGAATCCTGTGGGTTAGAGATTTCCTGATCCGACATCTCTCCAGTCCAACAGTATTCTTTGGGTCTAGAATTATGTCATTAACTATTATTAACATTGTCTTCTAAAAGGTTCTCATTCAAATAGCAAGAACAATATTATACGAATTGTCAAGAAGTTATTGATAAATAAGAAAATGTTTAAATTATGTAAAAGTTGAAAAGTAACAGTAATCCAAACTATTAGCCAATAACAAAAAATAGCAAACATCAGTATAATTGAATTATCAGCTAAAATCTTACTTTGTTTTTCCATGCCTATAACAAAGAAGTGGATAAGAAATAACAAATAATAAAAAAAAGCCTAGATGTGCCTTTGGAGAATACTTGTTCCAGAAGCTTTACCCTGCACAGACCCCGCGTGCAACAAGATTTTTTCTTTCTTTAATCGAATTCCTCTTTCAATCTGGTTGGTGTTTTGAACTGCTATTTAAAAGACTCATCTCCAGGGAAACAAGATCTGTGTTGGACTGAGACACTGTGACTGACAAATTAAAGTGTGGTTGTAGTCAGAAAAAGTGACTCTGGAAAAAATGACATTGTGGGTTTCCATATTTTTCTTTCTCTGGGACTTCCAGATAAACAGGCTCAGCTGACGAGTCAGTCAGTGATTTTTCTGACTGCCAGTGTTTCAGCTCAGTGTGGGAGCTGAGAGCCAAGCTGCAGTATTTCTGCCTCTCATTGCATTGCTAGCAGTGCTGGCCAAGGTGGTGCTACTACAGATTTCACAGAATATTCTGAGTTGGAAGGGACCCACAAGGATCATTGAACCCAACTCTTAAGAGAATGGCCCATCCAGGGATCAAACCCACAGCCTTGTTGTTATTAGCACCGTGCTCAAACTGAGCTAATCAGAGCCACCTATGATGTCCAAGGCAAAATCCACCATGGTTTCCCTAGTTTTCAAACAGGGAAATGCTACCTGCTTGTTTTTGGGCTCTGTATAGTTTACACCAGTCTTCATCTTCCCAAATTTACACTGATCCTTGATTAGATTAGTACGTTGTTTTTACCTTCTGGGACTATAACTTGATGAAAGTTTCAAACTTAGAGCAGGTCAAGTATGTAACATCTTTCTCAACAGATATTTTAGCTCCTTGATTTAAACAGATTTTCCTTCTGGGACAACTGTTTGTGCAGGACAGCAAATTATTTTTATAGTTTTAATTTTGCATTTCTAGGTATATCTTACCCTCTTTTATAAAAAGAAGTGTTCAGGCCAATTCCCTTACATTTGGACTGGAATAGCCTCAGATTTTTGATGAGCTTGTTCTTCTGCCTCGGATCAGTCAGAGGTTGATTGAAAATGGCACTGAGTGCTGGACAGGTGAACTTCACCTTCGTGGTTGAAGAGTGGGCAGAGGAACCTGACCTTTGGTGTAGAGCTCTTCTGGGTATTTTTCATGCTGACCTCAGCTCAATAAGTGTACTGGGACAGAGGATCAGGAGACTGAATTAATATTAAACTAGTCTTGATTTTCTGCAGAAACAAATGAAAGAGGCATCGGGAGCTCACTCTCTGTATTGTGGGCAGATGAAGGGCAGCTTTGTGCAGCAGTTGAATTCTCCTCCTCACGCAGAGTGAGCATGGTTGATACTCTGAATGCCTGTGCAGTGACAGTTGTCTTCTGGAAAACATAATACCAATTTAATAGAGCACTTTTTAATGCTCAAGTTGGGTGAAACTTAATTGTGCTTAACCATTTCAAGCCAGGAAGCAGAGATTTTAATCAAATTCCATAGGCTTTCTTTGTTCCATTGAAATCAGTAGCATCATATTAATGATACCAATCTGGTGTCTTTTTTTTTTACTCATTTTGTAATCTATTAAAATAAAACCAGTTTTTGTTCTATTTTTCAATCAATCTTCATCAGAAATTTTATATTTTAAATTTCTCTACATAAGCATACCATTATTCTAAAATGATCCTTTCTGCAAATGTGTTGCACTAAAATTTCCTTTGATTATTACTTTTGACATCAGTACTTTATTGAATTAGCTGTTTCCAATTTAATTATACTTGCTTTATTGTCTAGGTCACCTTTTAAACAAATTCATATCAGTATGAAATTTCTGTTATTACTGAATTGGATTGTGATGGCTCTATGCTCATGATGAGAATTTCTCTTTTCTGCTCACATTTGGAAAAGCTGAATTAACAGTAATTTATTCAAATGGTTTAGAAATTTATTATTTCTGCTAGTAAAAGTGAATATAAATAATGTTTACTTTTTTAGTGTTCAAAAGCATATGGGAGACTGTATTCTAATTAAGTAATTCTTAGTTTAATTACTGTTCATTCCAGAAAGTGAAAAGGTGAAGTCATATCCTTTCCTATTTTGTATTTTTATTTCAGAGATATGCAATATGTGTGAGGGCTTGAGAAAATAAAGGAAAGACATTGGTCTTTATTCTGAAGGGCATAAGGTGTTGAGCACTTATCCAGTAGATATTTAAGTCCCCAAGCCTTCCTACTGGACTTGGATGAAAATAATTACAGTCACAGTTGTCTTAGGATTAGATTTTAAACTGAAATTTGCCACAACAAATACGGGCCATACATAAATGAACCAAAATATAGATGGACAGGTTCAATAATATATTAGATAGCACTTTAATAACAAAGGAAATGCTAATTGTAATAAGAGTGTGTTGGTAAATCAGATTCCTTACAAATATCTTTGCAATCCTATTATCCTTTCTAATTGAGATGTGCTTTTAAATAACATTGTATTGAGGATATTAACAACTTGTATTAACAAAACTAATGTTCTTTGTATTAAAACCTGCTATTGCTACTACCAGGTCTTCTACTAAATGTTTATTTTTTTTCTTTCCATTGTAGATGTCATACCAGCAGGGCTTTGATGTAAACAACACACAGGTTTGTATTATTATTCATTTTTAGCTTGCATGAGTTTGTTCAAATGCCATTGTTTATATCTGACTGTTTTTCTTTCAACAATTGTCATTGTAATATTCCTGTAGTCAGTGTTAAAACTCTAAAGGTTCGGATTTTTCTTTCATGGCACAAACATATATGAGTTTATGTGTATATATATTTATGTGGTGATGTACACGTAATATCAGTTTTCATAGTGCAGAAGTAAAGAAAGTGCTGGCTTTCAGCTCAGCCACCTAATTTAGAAGCCAGAAGGCTAAAGTTGAAAAAAATCTATTCTATGAGAGATTGAAAATGAAATATAGCCAAGCCAATGAGGAAGGGGTATCACATTACAAGGGCACATAGTGACAGAAGAAGGGACAGTGCCCTCTGACAGAGGGCAGATTTAGATTAAATATTAGGGAAAAATTCTTCCTTGTGAGGGTGGTGAGGCCCTGGCACGGGTTGGCCAGGGAAGCTGTGGCTGCCCCATCCCTGGAAGTGTCCAAGGCCAGGTTGGACGGGGCCTGGAACAACGTTGTCTAGTGGAAGGTGTCCCTGCCTACGGGGGGGGTTGGAACAAGATGATCTTTAAGGTCCCTTCCAATCCAGGCCATTCTATGATTACTGAGATGCTTCTGCATAGTCTTCTCCCTCTCAAAGAGGTTGTTTTAAACACTGTGTACAGCTTGAGTGGTATAAAATCTCCTCTGTCACACAAAATGTTCCTTAGCTGTTTGCAGGTGCATGTTCAGTACATCTGCACAACAATGACCTGTGAATAACCAAGGTGAGTGGCAGGGTCTGACTGTGACTGACCTGCAGCATTTTGAGTCCCCATTCTCTTAGGCTCTCCTTCACTGCATATCACATTTATTTATCTACAGGAGGAGGGTGTGAGCGAGGCCTAGCTCTGCTTTGAGAGGCTCAGTCAAATCAATATCCGGACACCTGGAGTGTTCACTCCTGTACCAGCATTCCCATGGATGAGTGCTCCTGCAAAAGCAAACAGAACACTTGTTCTGGGTCACTGAACATGTATCAAACAAACCTGATCCAGGCTGGGTTTTCTGGACATGTTCATCCCCACGAGAGATGCAGAATCATCTGGTTGTGTTATACCGACCTTCAGTCAAAGGGGTAAGTGCTTGCTCTCATTTATATCTCAAGCTATATGGAGCCTGGCAGAAATTTTTATGTATACCAATGTTTAATTGCCACTGCTATTAAAAAATGGTTTGGAACTGATGGGCACATTATTGCCCACTTGATTTTTGGTATTTGCTGTATATTTGCTGGGAAAACACTTGTTTCTTATGGAACCATTCTCCATGCTGTCAGAGAGATGAATCTGAGATAATAGAACTGAGAGCTCAGAAGTATTTCTTGTGCTCAGATTGAAAAAAGAGATGTTGGAAAAATGTCGGAGTGTTCTGCAGGAAACTTTGACGTTCCATAAACAATAATAAGCGTGCCTTTGAAAAACATCTCTTCTGACTTTAAGACAAAGTGTGAAGGGGAGTGGAAGTTTCTTCTAAGGGGAAAAAATATAAACCCAGCATTTAATTTATATTGACACAATTCATTCGACAATTCAACCTTAATAATAGACTACAGAATGCTGTTAGGTTATGTTATGCCAAATCATCTTTTAAGGAATAATGCATTTCCAGTCAGCAGCTGCTGAGGTTTGAAGGAACAAGTTAATTTTGGAAACTGGGTGTTAATGTTTATCCAAAGGGAAAGTTACACAGATCATCTGTTTTCTGGGACATCTAAAAATATTATATGTTATGAATTAGAAGAGAACTAAATTTCAAAATGTCAAAATCTCTTGTGGACCAAAAATTCTCCTCCTCTGTCAATCATGTCTGCTCTGTATATATCTTCTGACTTTTTTGCAGTCAAAGAAAAGACCCTTTATCACCATCCCAATGCTCATGTTAGCAGGCCACACATCATCAGCAGCAGGCAGGAGCTGACAAGGTAAGAGACAGGAGTGATCCTGCACTTAAAAACCACAATAGTGACATCTGCAGACACTTCAGAATCTAAAAACCTTGTGCTGAGGATTAAGAAGTATAAACTTCACATTCTGTGTAAATAGAGAACTTCTAGCTGATGTCATTTCTACTTGACAACAATCTCTGTTCTTCATGGGAACAAAGGGACTGGTCTGGCCAGAAAGGCAGAAAATGCACCTGAAAGAGCACTGACTTGACAAACTGAGTGTGGGGGTTACTGTGGGAAATGGTCTTGTCAGAGCCTGGAGCAAGCTGGAGCACCCAGAGTGTGAGATCCCTCCCTTTGGACAAGTTTATTTTATTTCTCTAGCTTTACTCCGAGCATGCCAAAATGCTTTACTAAAACGTAGACAATAAAGGGAATAACACACAACAGATACCTTGCCAGAAAGCCTGGTAAAATAATGGGTATGGAGAATGAAAATACTATAATAATGTGCTTTGCACAACCATACGAGGGTCAGCACTACCAACCCCACTTAACATGGTCACAAATGAATAAGCTGGTTTATATTGGATTCCCTTATGTTTGTTTGCATAAATGCTCTAATTTCACTGATGAAAATATTTAATAAAAATATGGCCCTGACTGGATGCCTAATGTTTCCAGTCTTATGGAGAGATTTAATAAATGAGGCCCTACAACTTTTATTTAGTGTCTTCAGGTGGTAAATTAACTACAAGTGGGCTTCCCTATTGTTCCCTGAAAGCAATAAAAGCAGGGGGAGAATTAAAAGCAAAACACTGATTTACATTTGAGCAAAATGGCTAGAGAGTTCAAAGCCTATCCTTGGTACACAACAATATTCATATGAAGGCAGAACTTCACAGAAGTTAAATTTAGAGCATATATTTGAATATATGAACAAATTCCTTTATAAACTATTGCTATGTGCAATGAACTTTGAATGATAGAAATTAAACTAGTGATTCTCTCATATAAACTATTTGCCATGAAGCTAAACCCAACTTAGTTTCATTGGTTTACTTTTAAAACATTCTTTGCAACTGAAACTAAGAATAAATTTGGGGGTTGTGTGGCTGTTGGTCTGAGTACCAGGTCATCAAATGATGGAGAGAGGCACCTGCCCGCTGAAGTCAGCTCTGGCTGGCAGTTAAAGCAATGAAAAAATAGTTTTATGTGGGTTTTTTTCGTGATACATGCTGGAGAAGAGCAAAGAGAGAGAAATTCCCCTTGCTCTGCGTTTTCTTCTTGCCAGATGTGTGAGAAGGGGCTTGCAGGAGGAGATCCACAGCTACATTTAGAGGCAAGGTCTAACCCGGCTGGGAAACGGGCAGGCAACAGGAGGGAAAAGGTGGAGGGTAAAAGCTGTACAAAAACGTTTTCAAAGTGCCTCAGAGATGATCACAAGGTCTGGTGTTCTACTGTTTGCAGCTAAGTCCTTGACACAGCAGCAGGTGCCATCCTTCAGGGGTACTTTGGTGCACCTTGAGTGCCTGTCAGCAGCCGCGGGGTCCCTCTGCACAAGTCCCCTCCTCTGAGGGCTTAGCGCAGAGCCTTTCCCTTACTAGGAAGCAATCATGGGAAATTGCTGCTCTCCTCAGGCATAATTGTGATGAAATCATCCCTTCATCCCACCTTGTCCTGTCAGCTGAGTTCACTGGAAGGAACATGACAACATAAGCATCTCTTCCTGGGGAAGGTGAACTAAAAGACAACGTGACAGACAGAGAGAAAGAGGAAGGTGCAGATGGGACCAAAGGGGTGGGAGAAGACAAAAATACCAAAGTTACAGAAAGAGACACAATGCCAAGGCCTGGGAGACTCGAACCATCTGGTTCTGTTCTAGCATCTCTATGATAATATCTCCTCTTTTTGTTTCTCTTTGTTAGCAAGTGAAGAATGAACTATGTGAGGTGTAACGTGAAGGCTTTGGCATAAAACAGATGATGAAGGTGACTGCAATTAAGCAAAGCTTGTTTTATTCCCTATGATTTGCAGGAGATCTCCCAGCAGTCCGGGCTGTGGCAGTGATTTGCCATATGCAGATTTTTCACTGCAGCAATAGCTGTTTGTAGCCCCTTCCGCATGTTTATAAGGTCATCCTGGTACCTTGTGGATAAACCATGAATCCCTTGAACAAAGCCAAGGTTTTACAAGTCTGAAGCCAGTTAAAGCTGCCTGGCATTACAGTAAATGACCCACCTGACTGCTCTTTCCAAGGTGTGTGATGCGGGAAAGCCGAGCCAAGGGTCACTCCCAGGGATCAGGAAGAGTTATGTTTCTGTGGCCTGTGTGCTAAAAATGGGTTCTTTCACTCAGGTCTGCAGTACGGCTGACACATCGTAGCCATGGCTGCAGGAAGACTGATGATCCCATGTTCATGCCACATAAACCACCCATGGTGACTTCTTTAGTTCCCACCAGGTCATTGAGGACACAGTTTGGCACCTCTAGGTAGGAGCTTGCAATGCCATTACCTTTCCTGGAGCTCCTGGGGAATAAAGAGCATGTGTAAGTATCGGTCAATCTGGCACCTTTAATGGGCACTAAATTGACTTAGGAGGGATGGTGAGAAAATAATAGACCCAAAATGATCTTCATGGCCTGAAACTGGAATTTCAGCACTTACAACAGAACAGACGTTTTACATGAATACAAATTTCAAGCAAAACAACTGTGGGGAGAATGTTACATTTAGCAAGCTGCTGCTGGGCTGATAGGAGAGGGAATTGCATACACAGACTGGGTGCAAGTTTTGCATTTAATTAAAAACAGGAAGCCTGCATGGAAGTCATGCCATCTCTGAAAGAAGCCCTGCATTTTTTAGCATTTGACATGCAGCATTATAAGTAGGAGAATGGTTAAATGACAGTCACAATAACAGGTTATCTTGTTCATAGCAGTCAGGTGTCAGCAAAGAGGATTGATTCCTATTAGGGAGCACTAAAGACATGTTGGATTCAGTTGAATGTAGTAAATGTTCTGTAATATCTCTCTGAAGTTTCGTGCATTTTCCTGTAGTGATAGCTGAGAGAAGTAAAAATGTATGTGTTAATACAAATATTAAAGAATTAGCAGAGTACAGTTACTGAGAAATTTCTGTCTAGGAAGCCCTTTGGGAACCATATTCTTGTTTACTGTTTCCAACAGTTCTGGACAGGATGCAAATTTCTGCACTTATGATCAAAATAGTATTTTCAAAAATGCTTAAGGAAAGATGCAGCTGCCACAGAGAATGCAGTTCTTTGTTAGACTGACCGTAACCATGTCAAAATATTGAAACAAAGCAAATTTCTTTAGCCTAAGTCAGCAAAGTTAACATAAACCTCACATATTTTATAGTGCTACTAATGTGAATTTTCCTTAATGGAATAGGAGGCAAATCTTTGGCCTCTTATCCAAGACTTCTAAAATAGCAAGGCCTACATTATGATACCTTGAGAATGAGAGCTCTGCAGAAAACAGACAGTTCCTTTCCCCATAAGAACAGTTTGCTGCTGTCATCAAATTCTGCTGCTGGCACAGACCCAGATGAGGTGTTCTTGCTCTGGTATGTAGCTCACACGTGTTTAAAAAATCTCCCATATTGGTGATGAAGGTTTCTGTTCAGGCTTTGTGATAATGAAGTGGTACCCTCTTAGTTTAAATCTAAGCAGAAATCTCAACAAATCCCTCCCAGTCAGGTAGGCTGCCTGTTTTGAATGCAAAAATTACTTAGGTGATATCAAGAGTTTTAAGTATCTTTTAAACACACACATTTGATCCAGCACTGGCATTGAATAGGGTTTTTTGTTCCGTGCCATTTCTATTGTTAAACAAAGATATCATCAACATTAAACCAGTTGTCTCACAGCTGCTGTCAGATAGGAGCTGCTACTGGTATAGTCTCAATTAGCACTAGTGTGATGTACATGAAAGGTTAGTCTTGAATACAAAGTTGCAACCCATGGGAATTCAATGACTTCATGGAAAAACGCCCCACAAGAAAATTTTGCAATTGGTGGTGATAGTGAGCAAGATCCGAATTTCACTTGCACTAGGTTTGATCTTGAAGTCAATACCAAAGAACTTTCTGTCCTAGAAGGTATCCATTGATGGACAAAGCTTTAGAACAATAAATTATTGCCTCATAATCTCCTTGATTGATTTATAGGAGTGAGGGACTGTGGAACATTATAACCTTTGCCACAGCAGCCCAAAAAGCAGACCCAGAGCCCTGCAGAGAAGTATAAGTAGTGAAAACAATAGGTTTTGCATCTCTTAGGGTGAGCAGTAAGTTTGCTTTGTCTGATGCATAACTGAGGTAATTACAGAGCAATCACAGCCATGAGCTATGAAAAAGTTGAAAATCGGTGCTCCCTGTGGGAATTGTTGGGTTCAGATGAAGTTGGGGATACAGCCTGTTCAATTTTGCCTGCTGGATACAGCTACTTACCTTGAGCTAGTGCTTGTGTTGGTGTGGTTTGCAATCCATATCTTTTACGAAAAAAAGCCTTGATTTCTATTGATAGTCTGGGCCTTGCTAAGTGAACAAGTCCTTTTATTATGTATGACAGGTGAGATATTTTTATTGCTGGTTCCTGAATACTGTCGGTGTGGAAAACCAAAGGAAAATGAAAACTATCCCTTGTTTTTGCAGTTCTTGGTTTTAAGAATTTGAATATGCTGCGATTATCCAAATTACCAGTAACTCTTATACCGTGTTACCTGCGATCTTACCTGTGTCCTGAATAGAAAAAATTTATATTTGAGGTAGTTATTGTGTTTTGTGATTCTTATCATGCTTTTGTAGTAGAGTAACTCACTTGACCTCAACTGAGATATTTCTGATTTACAGGCTGAGAGTTAGGGTTGTTCAGTCTGCAGAAGAAAAGGCTCTGGGGAGACCTTAAAGTCCCTTCCAGTTTCTAAAAGGGCTACCAGAGAGCTGGAGAGGGACTTTCTACAAGAGCATGGAGTGACAGGACAAGAAGTGATAGCTTTAAACTGACAGAGAATGGATTAGATATTAGGAATTAATTCTTCCCTGTGAGGGTGGTGAGGCCCTGGCACAGGTTGCCCAGAGAAGTTGTGGACGCCCCATCCTTGGAAGTGTTCAAGGCCAGATTGGATGGAGATCTGATCAACCTGATCTAGAGGAAGGTGTCCCTTTCCATGGCAGGAGATTGGGACTTAAGTGATCTTTAAGGTCTCTTCCAATCCAAACCTTTCTATGATCACGAAAAAAGGAGAGACTGAGAGACTAAGTGGAACGTTTTAAGAATGGTATCTGTATCAGATGGTATTGGTTCACAGAGCAAACTGGATAAATACAAGATATTAAGTCAGAGGAACCAATATTGCCCTTTTATCTCTTTTGAACTTTGAATCTTTCTTGTATCACTGTTATGAAGAAGAAATACTGTAAGCTCACGGAAACGGAGGGAGGAAACAGAATTGTTTGTATCTCATGAACACAAATGTGGTTTGAGATTTATATTTTTTTTCCCTCAAAATGACAGCAAGAGGCCTTACAGATGCATCTTTAAAAGCTCAGAAGCTGAGTTACATGCATCCTAAATAGCGGAAAACTAGAGAAACAGTAGTGTTATGATTTTGTGGCTTTTCCTGAATCAGCTCCAAGCTGACACCGCAGATGCCAGAAGAGACTGATTAGTATGAACATCAACACTGTAACTGAGATACTCAAAATAAGGAACCAAGGAATTGTCAAAGAACTGAACAAAATAATGGCAAGATTAAAACAATCATTAATACTGAAATGTTCAAGTGGGATCAAAGGGGCCACGAGCATTAGGGTGCAACTCCCCTTGACACTTACAACTGCTTTGTAATTAAGAAGTCATTAACAGGCTAAATGCTGGGTGGTATTATTCCAACTCCCACATCATGTCAGCTAAACCACCATTAATATATTTGATGCATTACGAGATAAATCAGAGATAAACTGCTCAGGTGGAAGAAGATAAGTTTATCATTTATCCTTTTATAGAATTTGTTTGTGTATGTATTTTCAGTACCAGTGCTCAATGAGAACACTATGTTTTTCCCTGAGCTTCCAGTTCACAGATGTTTGGACTGAAACTTGGGAGAAAAAGGGTCCGTTATGGGTTCTGCCAAAAGCCTACTGAGTGAACTTGTCAGTCATTTTTTTTCATCCAATAAGTCTGTGTTTCTTATGTGTGGAAAAGAAAAAACAAAGTGATTGCTGTATAAAGAAATTGGAGTATTAGAGGTTAAAAATGTTGTTATTCTGTTAGATCTAGATATATATACACGCATACCATCCGTTATCACCCAAATCATTAAGCTTCACGCTTCGACAAAGTGTCCATCTGTTTCCTACTGCTTTCAACAAGATACTCTCATTTATTAGCATAAGAGGAAATGGAAGCAATTGCACTGCTAGTTTTAGCTTAAAATGTTAATCTGATTCCAAGTTTTCTACAGAACGTTATCAGTCAATATATTGAGGGAGTTTAAAATATGTATATTTTAAACTGTATATTTAAACATTGGACAGCCTCTGTGTGCTGGTTTAAAAGTTAACTAGCAGGGGAAATGAACTCAACTCAAAAGAGAGATTATAAGTCAGAATAACAATTTATTAAAATAATGCAGTAAGTACAATTATACAGACAGACAATTGGCTTTAACCTGCAAAACCCAAATGTATAACCCAGCACCCTGGGGCATGAACAAAAGTGGTGTTCCTCGGCCCCCCCCAAGTCCAAAGTAAAGGGAGAGGGGAAAAACCTGCTGGTGGGAGAGCTGTTGCAGTCTGGTCAGAAAGTGGTGATTGCAGTCCAGTTGAGGGTGGTGGTCTCAGTCTGGTTGAGAGCGGTGGTCTGCAGTCTTCCTCTGGATCCCACGAGTGCTGCCAAGGTTCCGAAACTCCCAGTTTATATATTCTCCAGTTCAGGCGGGAGTGCTCAGTCCCTCCCTCACAGTGGGGAATTCCATAAAAGGGCATGAGGAGTGCTCAGTCCCTCCCTCAGAGAGGGGAATTCCATAAAAGGGTATCAGAGCGGGGAATTCCATGAAAGGGTATGAGGACAGGAACATCTTCCCACCTCACAGGCCTCTACTGACAACAGTTTTGGGCAATGGCATGGAAGGCTGTAGAATACACAGTTTTGGGTTACACCCATCCAGTGATGAATTGGTCCCAGCCGTTCTAACCAGGACACACTGTGAAAAGATATCACAGAAGAGTTGGAACAAACATTAACAGATATTAAACCTGGATCTAAAGATATTTAAATCCCAAAGGATCAATAATAAATTAATAAAATAGTTAAAAAGCACACACAAGAATAGTTCTTTAAATGATCTCAAAGAGCAAATCAAGTGTTTCAAGTAGAAAGCAAGATGAAAAGGGGGCTCAGACCTGGACAACTGTATTTTGTACTGTACTGTATGTATTTTAACATAATGAATGGAACAGTTGTTCAGTACAGTATAACAAAATAGGGATTAAAGGGTACATGTTTCACATAGATTGCTTTCAAAATGCAGCAGTATTTCTTAAGTGTAAACCTTTCTGGTGGCTTTGGATGGGAAAGGATGACAACATTTCAGTAGTAGTCTTGAGCTTGAGATTTATTTCTCTGTTTAATTTCTCTGTTAATTAGTCCATTTTACTAACTAGCCATTTACGTGATGGATGATTCCTTAAGCAAATGCAACAACAGGCATGCAAGCTTGGAAATACTTTTTAAGAAAATCTGCCAATACAGCAGTTAGAGGTTTCAGGGACTAGTGATTAGCTGATTAATATGTACATTTATGTTCAAAATGAGAACAGCCTGTGGTATTGAGATGTCTGGAGTTCACTGTTAACACTTGGTCTTTCAAGCTGGAGAATTGCCTAGAAGGTACCTGACTTAGCACATTGTCAATAAGTAGGTATGAGACTTTATGTATTACTTGAAATAATACATCTATCACAGAATAGTCAATAGTCAAGGGAAGTAGAGAAGACTATAATTGATTCCAAGAAAATACATATATAGCTGGGCCCAGAATTACTGTAGAAGCAAAGCTGAATAAATGAAGTTGTTATTGCTTTTCTCTGTATGCCAAAAACACTCTTTCAGAAACCTTGTACCTTTAGGGAGTGAAAACCTGGAGCCAATGGGAGTATTGTTATTAAATCAGTATGACCAAGATTTCACCTTGGGTTCAGGCTCCGGGAGTTCAGCAGGCAGCCGAAATGAAGGCATTAAGTTCTTGATTTATGAAATACATCTTGTGGTGTCAGATTACTGGATTGTTGTTGGTTTAAGTTAACAAAGGCAAGGTCAGGTGTTTCTGCTAAAAACCCCCTGATTGCTGTCATTTGACCCAAAGCAAATCTCTATTCCTTATTAGGAACGTGGGATTTACAGAACAGTTCCAAGCAGATATGGTTCCACATAAAGATCATCAATATGAAAACAGATATTACATGGCAGCACCAATAAAATTCAAGTCTGTAACTGCTGATAGCCAGAAAAGAAGGTGAGTGCATTAGGGAAGAAAGGAGATCCTGTCCTGTTTTCTCTTGTACTCTTTTCTTCACCATCCCCTGCAACAGTTGGAGATGAGGAAGTAGCTTAAGTGAAGGCATTTGGACACTGTTGTCACTGTAACCTTTTGAGAACAATAGTCCCTCTTCCTTCTCTTTTGATTAAAAACATGGAGCAAAAGAGCAAATATATAAGTCTTGAGCAACTCAGTCTTCCTAAGCAAGAGGGATAGATAACCCTGTTGTCAGTATTCCTGGTCTGGGGATGCTGTGGAAGTTTACATGCGTGGTTGAAACATTCCAAGTAAGAACGGGACAAGCTGAAGAAAGTAATGGTGACTGATCACTTATTTCTAGCAGTGTTGAACTTCTAAAAAGCAGACCTGTGAGCTTCAGGGCTCTTGTGGCACTTGTGTATACACCTGCTTGTTAGACATTACGCAGTTTGAGTCACATCCTATATCTGCAATCCCTCCCATCTGTATGATTTAAACCTCCAAAACAGCATCCCTGCTTTTCTGACCCATTGCTTCCAAACCTGCAGTTCCTCTCCAAATTAGGTGGCAAGAGCAGCTAAATGCAAGGCAAACCTGGGCTTGATCTTCACACCTCCTGTCCAAGGCTGCAGCTGCAGTGCTCTGTTATAGGATCATGGAATGGCCTGGGTTGGAAGAGACCTTAAAGCTTATGTTCCAACCCCCTTCCACGGGCAGGGACACCTCTCACCAGACCAGACTGCACAGAGCTCCAGTCTACCTTTTTGTAGGTTTTTGGTGTCAGCATGGGCTGCTTCCCTGGTGTTTCCCAATATTGCCTTATCCTTAACTTTAGGAGCACTTAGAAGGTGCCAGCTCTAGCCATAAGACAGATTGGAGAGATGGAAGGGAAGCAGGGAAGGGCTGTGTTGTGAGCACTAGGTAGAGTCTTGCTGGTGAAAGGGGTCTGCATGTCCTCTTCACCCACTGTCTTCCTGGTGAGCATTAGCTGCAATTAGCCAAATTGGTGGTTCCTGTTTGTCTGGGAAGATTTTTAATTTCATTTCATGTAAGTCACGAAATACACAAATAATAAAGCTGTATGAACTATATAAATACAATTTAGTGCTTTGAGTGAAGTGTCCCACAAATAACAGAACAACCAGGGAATCGATAGACTCCTGTTTCAGTTATGGAACGAGACATTTATTATTAAGTAGTGGAAAATAACAATGCAAATAGGATTATCTCCTTTGTGATTAGGGTGAGCATGAAACCTGAGTGAATTTGGTGCTTGGAAAGGGAGTGGAGGTATGCAGAATGGTTAGTGGGTTCAGTCCCTGCTCTGCTGTGTGCCCTGAGTCTACCCTTCCTGCTTTCAAAGGTGGTGTTAGATAGGAGGGGAAAAAAAACCCCAAATGGATGGACTATCTGTGTTTGTAATGAGGAAAACCAGAGTTTTTTTGGATAATGCAGTTTGTTAGCCTGTTTGTTAGTTTGCAACTCTGCCCTGCATTGTAAACTCCAAAGTTAAAATTTCTGCTAAACCATGGTAAACCCTTTTTGTTGTCATTTCAGGAGAATTATTGGGATTATTTCCTTTAAGATTTTGCAGACAGAAAGGCTATAAATATGAAAATATCCTTATGAACTAAACATATGTTGTTATATCTGAAATAAATAAAAAATTCTTTGAACTCCGTACAGCTTCTGTTGGAAGTATCAGGTTATTTTGGTGCAGATAAAAATTGAACTTGAGGAATTAAATTAAATCAGCATCTCTAAAATGTCAGGTGTCCTATTCATATATTTTCTTTAAGATATGCATTGAAATTGCAAGTGGATCAGAAGATAGTTGTTATAGTAAATTCTGACTCAATAAACAGATGCTAACGGGTTTAAATAAATGATGGTGGGTTTTTTCCCCTTTGTGGAGCAAAATTGAAATGATGAAAACGCACATTCCTCCCAAACATCTGCACGTGCTCATGCAGTTGCAGTATTTCTGATTTTTTCAAAACAACAAATGAACGAAGATCTTTCCTAAGGGCAAAGGAAATTCATGAATTGTAGAGAACACTAAAAAGAAGTTTTAATATTAATACTGCAATACTAGTATGCTGGTTTTGGCCATCTAGATATCTCTTTCTAGATTCTTATGAGATTTACTATTCTGCATTTTTTATCAAGCCTTTTCAGTTTGCTTATGCAAAAATGAATGCAGATTCTTCAAGTTTGAAAGATTACTTTTTTTCTTCTTCCTACAAGATGGTCTTATCTCTTTCTACCCTCAGAAATACTGTCTAGGAGAAGAGTTTTGTGTTATTGTACTATAGAGATGTAACATGGCATAGGAAATAAAGAAGATACGGAACAAAAATTTTAAAGCCAATTTGTGAAATAGGCCTCAAGGGATTTGTAAACCCTGTTACATATTATTTGCTCAGTACTATTTGTTCTGAATTGTCTCATCATTTTGCAGTCTTATCAGTGAAACCTTAGTACTGATGTAACTTCTTGGAACAGTTACACTGTCCTCACTCTGAGTTTACAGAACATTTCCTCCTCAGTGTCAGTCTCAGTGTGATGGACAGTATTATGCATCATAATGGTTTTCTGAATGAAAAAAAAGGGCTGAGTGATTTGTATGATAAAGCCATTTTTCTTGTTGCATGAATTAATATCTATTCAACAGGCTCAGTCTGAAGCTGATATATTGAGAAATTAACAGAGATACAATCTATAATTCCACTGGGTTTGCACAAATTAAAGGTCTTTATGTTGTAGATGATGTATCTGCACCTAGAAATCAGTGTGTAGTGAGGCATTTGTTGAAATGGATTCTGGAAGTACTTGAGAGGAAGGCCATCCTCCCAATGGCAAAGTTACTCCAGCCTCCTAGGAATACTGATGAGAACAAAACAAAATAAATCGTGAAATAGAGTTGAACCAGTTAAAAAAGCAACATTCAGAAGGCACACGAGATGTCACACAAACAAACTTTGCAAACCTATGGGGTCCTTGATCTCTGGTTATTAATATGGAGCTGTGGAAGTTAATTTACTTTCTCAGTGGTGGTTTTTATGTGTTTTCCTACACACGCACACTGTTTCCTCTTTACTCTCATTTTGATGATCTGAACAACGTTGACAAATCCTTTTTATTCAACAGTTAAAAGAGAATTACTGTTAAATTCCATGAAAATCACTGCAGCATCTTTTCTTAGGCATAAGTTCCAAGAAAGCCTTTTGTCTTTTTAGTGACATCAAAATAGGACCCGCTGAACTTAGTTAATTGGGAAAAAAACCCAAAGAAGGCAACATTAGACAGCCTGTTTTGGGACATGGTTCCTGAGTTTCATTTCGTTGTGATGCATTAAGAAAGGTTCACTGTCAAAATGATTGGCAGAAACTCATAATAAAAAAAAAAATCAATTTTTTTTTCCACTGTAGCAAAATCCCATGAAGAGGAGTCTTGATCTACCTCGCCTCAAACGCTTCACGTTGTAGTAGGTACATAAACTCGTGACAGCTGATCTAATAGTGGGAAGGAATTAAATATCTGTAACAACACAGACGAGGAGTTCTAGCTGTGTGAGGAGAATTTCAAAGTAGATTCTCCTTGATCACTTGTACAAGACTTAAAGGAACATTACCCCAGAAGAAAATAAACTAAAATACAACGGGGTGGGGGTGATGATGGGGAAGGGGAACCAAACCAAACCCCCAAAGCCCACACAATTAAAGAAAACCCCAGCCGATAAATGGTTGGATAATGCAAACAACACTGCAAGAGGAGTTAATTAAATACAGCATGTGTAAAGATTGTTAATTTTAAAACAAAAAGTGGCAGTGTGGGTTGGATAATTTTCTTTCATTTTTACCTCTGAGTTTCAAAAATAGATGACTTACTGTGGGGCAAATTACAAGTGGATTTTGCTGCGTGACCTGTGGCTTGCTAATATGACCCGACATGAAACCCAAAACATTGCATATAAAATCAGAATGAAAGATTTCTCTTTTGACAATTTAAGAGCCAAAGTCACATGGGGTTTACTCCAATAAAAGGATATATGGTTACTCCTTTTTAAGGTGAAGTTAGTTTTCATTTAGCTGTTTTACACAGATAAATGGAATACAGGGAAAAACATCATATTTACTGTTGAAGAAAACTCTTCTGCTGATCTTGTGCTACATAAATGTGAGCAGAAGAAAATATTCTATGTGTATAATCTTGGTTTTGTGATGTTTGCAGTCTATAGAATCTCATCCACTGTTAGGTGGCATCATTGTGCTGTATCTGTCCGTAGCCAGTCACCACTCACTAGGAGAGAGTAGAAGGAGAATTTTAACATTAGTCTTTCTAGACAGATTTTATCTGTGCAATTGGTGGAATGAAAATTCAAGACCTTTCCAGAAGTACAATAGAGGGTGGGACACTAAGAGAAAAGTCTTTTTTCTCTGTCTTGGAAAGAAAAATTTAAGATTAACAGTAAGTGTTTAAAAATTAAGATTAACAGTAAGTGTTTATCCTCTCTGTTTGCATTTCCCCCTCATTCTTAGTAAAGTTAATAAAATCACAGAAGCTTAAAAATGGAGGGCAACTCTTTAAATTTATTCTTCTCTAGAGGCTCCCTACTTCTAAGTTCCGTGTTCTGAACTTGCTTAATTAAATCCTGGGAAGGTTATATTATTACACACACCCATCATAGATTGTTAGCTAAATGATACTGTAATTTATATATCCTGGGCTGTTTAGGGACATGTATGGGAAATTAGAACAAAATATGACTGCACAGCTTTTATTTGTATGCAAATTTCTGCTATTCTGCATGCAAATAATAGAATATCTAACCAGCCCAATAATAAAAAATAATTAATGTCAAAGTTATAGCAGGGAAAAGTGATCTTGCCTTTATGGAGTTTTATGCAGAAGTTGATAGGATATGGGCCTTTATAAATCACTGCTTTTGCAAGTTTACCATGTTTATACACACACATATATATTGGTATCTATTTTTTAAACTGGGTGCTGTTACTCCCCCAATAAACATAAAAATCAAAGACCTTTTTTGACATTCTTTCAACACTCTTTTTTACACGCAATTTCTCCCAGCCTGAATGAAAGTGAAAATGCAGATTAAATTGTTAACTAAGTACCACATACAGACTTTGCACACAATTTTTCCATTCTAATACCTTCCCAGACAACACATCTTTGTACTCGTTAAAGAAAAGCTGAAGTTTGAGGTCCAAATAACCTCAAAAAATCCAAAGAGCTTTAAAGAACGTGTTCTTTAGTATTCCAAATTAAAACTTGGACTTCTGTGCTCTACCCTGTGATATGTTCCTTGCAGTTCTTAACAGAAATATCTGTTGCATATTGCAGAAATATCTAAACCGGAGCTATCGAGCACATAACAATTCTAAAAAAGCTGTTGCAGCCAACTTAGAAGCATGAAGCATTAGATTAATATCGATAGGGACGTTAAATAAAGCTATGAGTTCATGTGTATTTCTGAGCATTAAGAACTTGGCTAGATCAGTGAAAAAAAAAGATGCATTAAATGAGCTTGGGAAAAGTCTTTTCAAATTTCTGTTCTAACACAGGGTTTTAAACCACTCTAACTTTAACAAACATCTTTCTCTTTACTGACATGGCTTCAAAATAAAAGCAGAGTGGTTGGTTCTGACTGCCCAAAGTCTGTCAAGTCAAAAAATGCTGCATCTTCCAAAAGCTTTGTTACTCAAATGCTGGCAAGAGCTCCGAGGGGAGGTTATGCCTTTTAATGCAGGGAATGTGTAATGCATTAGCCAGACTGCAGTGATATGGAAAGATTCCTGTGAAACAATTTGTAATCCCACTTGGAAATAGGGTTAAGGGGCAAATAAAAGGTCTCCTTTGGGTTTGGATTGTAGCCACAGGAACAGCCTATGTTCTCTTTAGAAAGACCAGGAAAGCCGTGTATTGTATGGGCTTAGGGCAGGGGATCCACTTACCTAATAGGATGGGAATGTTTTTGATCAGTAGGGTGGTTGGGGTCCTGGAAACATCAGTACAAGAAGTTAGCACCGACTAGATGTAATTATTCTCCTTGAAGAATGATGTATTTGTGTTTGAGTGTCCCGGAAAAGTGGATGTTTGAAATGGCATTTGTGGTGTCTACAGAATTGCCTAATAAAACTTTTATATTTCCTGGATAGAAAGCACAAGTTTGGTAAGATGCGTCTCTGGATCTTGTCAGCAGTTCAAAATGGTTCTTATACATATTTGTATATATATATGTATATATGGAATATGCAAGTGGAAGTGGTTTAGCTTTTGGGTTTGGAGAGATTTGTTGCTAATGATGGAAATTGTCCTCTTCCAGTTCTTCCTCATCAAGTTGAGGAATACTTTTAAGCTGTCATTATAATTTCTAGATCTGTCTTAATATTCATTCCAATACAGGGAAAAAATTGCTAATTGTTATGCCTCTGGGCTAATAACATGGTTCATAAGTAGAAAAGGGATATCAGAATGGGGTCTGAGGTAAAATGCCAGCAGAGATGCCACTCAACGATCTTGGAGGTCTTTTCCAACCTTAATGATTCTAAAATACTTCAATCATACAGAGCTTTACTCAGTCATCCCAGGTGCACTGTTATATCTGTGCATATAAAACATTTCTTTGGCAAATCTATGTGACATAAACTATGTGAAGATCCCAAGACTCAATATAGCAGAATATAGCAGGTAGTTAGCTTTGTAGGTATGAAAGTCTTTGTGGCCATAATATATGTGGATATATATTGCCCTGTAAATGTCTAGAAGTCTTATTTTAAACCTTCACCTACTTTTTTTTTTAAATGTCAAAATTAAATACTGATTAAATTGCAGTATCTAATTGCTGCCTTGGTTATTTGCAAACTCTTTTTCAAATAGATTAACTAAAATAATATAACTTAAAATATGATCTAGAAGTTGATTTAATTATAAGATTTCATGTCCCTTTTAAATACAAGCCGTATATGATTTAACACAATTATCATATCTATTTCCCTGTGAGCATTTCATTTCAAATTAATCTTTAAACCTGATGGTTACTATTTTCGCTGTTGTTTCAGAAAACCAGAACAATATGAACTAGCCTATTTTATTGAATTTTTTGTTATTACATCTGGCTTTCAAGCTCCCTGAAGCACTAATGAAGGTCAAGGAGTTTTAGAGTGAAATGCAGTCCCTTCACCCGGACTACAGTACCTGCTAGTACAATAATAACAGAAAATATCACTTTCTTTCTAGAGAATATTGGATTGCTTCATAGCTGAAGATCAGAACACGGATGCTGAAAAATAGAAATGCCTCCTTGAGTAGGTACTGGTACTTGAGATTCTAGTGGTTGGTACCTGATGGCTAAAGCTTATCGGTATTTTACTCAGGAGAAACAGAATCATCAAAGCAATAGTTAAATGTTGCCAGTAAAAATAAAAATAGTTAAACGACTTTCTCTTGCAGTCCCCAACTCCAGCACAAGGAGCTTTAAACTACCTCTGGTATCATAAAAAACAGATGTAATGTGAATTCAAGATGAGTGTTTATGCACGTCCCAACTTGAGGCTCGTATAAGTATTCAGTGGAATTGCTCAAGTGTCTGAAGAACAGGGATGTGTTTGCTTTAACGACCTGCTGGAGCAGAGCAGCATCACCGGCTCTTTCAAAGGATTCATTCTCACGGTTCTGCCCAGCAGGTCAGTGGTTGCAACTGTGCAGGGCAAATCACGGTTAGTTCTGCAGTTTCCTGCATTTAGGGGAAAAAAATAAAATCTGTGGAATACTTCTACCTACTCGATTGTCTCTCGGGTTTACAGTAATGAATATTAGTCCAGTTTCTTTGCAAGAAAACTTACAGTCATGAAAGAGGTAAAGTTCTTTAAAGTAGAAGATTTTACTTAATTTTTGTTTTCTTTGGACTGCACCGGTCATGAAGACACCCTCAAATTTAGATTATTGCTGCATCAGGGTTCATATTTGTTCTATTTATTTAGTTTGCTACTTCCACTGGCTGCAGTTGATTCACAGCTCAATAATGCTTTCCCATCAGGGGGAGGAGCACATATGTATAAGTAAAGGGAGGATAAAGAAAAATACATTTTGGTCAAAAGATAATTATTTAGGTAACAAAAGAATGAAATACAAGAAGTCTCAGAGGTCTGCCTCATATTAGGGCTCAAATTCTTATCATGGCTAGAGAATAAAATACCTTATTTTGGTGCTTATCTACTCAGTGTTGTGCTTCCCCGCACGGTGCCCATCACTATTGGCCTTACCTGTGTTTTATAATCGTGATGTTCCCTTTCAAGTATGAAGTGGAATCTCCATCAGGGAGATAGAATGCTTTGCTCATGCTTTGAAATGCAGTTTTCTCATAGTAAAGAGAAAGGACTGACAAACTTTAGGGTGAAGTAAGTGTCTGAGTCCTTGTCTCTTCAGGTGCTGTACAGGAGGCTGTGCTGTACAGAGGCTACGAGCTCATCTCTCTGTGCTTACCAAAACCTGAGCCAAGTCTTCCAAGTTTTGAAATAGTACAATAGGCAGATGGTGTTATACTACTTCAGGAGGAAATTTTCAGTCTTTATACTGATACTGTAGATCCCCTAAATTACCTAGAAGTGCACAAGAATTGTAAGTGTATTTACATTGCACTGAGCTACTGTTCTATGATGTTCAATCATAGGAAAATATTTAAAAAACAGGAAATAGGGGTTTTGAACAGTGTTATTATAAGAAATGTTATTCTGTTCCCCTGACTTGCTTGTGTTCTCTTCCTCTTTGTGGCATATGCTCTGTATACCCCAGGAACAAGAGGCAGGTTGTATGATGTGAGAACAAGGATCCATTTAGCTCAATACCCTGTTTCTCACCCTCTCCAGTAGTGGAAGCCAGAGGAAGGACAGAAGCTGGAGATAAGCAGTGCTGTGCTGTCAGAGGAACTGCTGTGCTCTGGCCCATAGCACACCATGGCTCAGGGGTTTCCTGCAATAATGGTTTGGCTCTTTAAAATTTAATAGTGTTTAATAGGAGGTACATGCCTGACTCTGGTGTATCCTGGTGCTCACGGTTGTTATGACAAGCACCTTCCCAATAGTATAAGCTCTGGTATCGTTATGTGCTGTAGAAATTCAGATCCAGACTGAATCACGGGGGTTTAATTCAGGTCTTTGAGAGGATGAAAAGTAAATGTGCTGCAAGGGTACAGCTGGTGGAATTTGTATCAGTTGCTGCCTTTTGTTGTTTTTCAGCATCTTGCCACATTTTGTTCCTGCCCTGTGCCACCCCCCCCACCTCCTTATTTACTTCCTCTGCTTTCCTATTCTTCTGTTTTTTTGAAATCATTACAGTATTTTAGGAAGTGTCCACATCTTTGGGTGTTTATCTTTGGATCTTCTTACTTTAAGCCATGGAATTACTCCCTGGCACCTCATCTTGATGAAATCTCTTGTCCCAGGGAAGAGGGCCAGGGAGAAGGCTGTGAAAAATGAAGCCCTTATGTCCCCACTGAGTGCTTATAAAAAGAGTGGATAGGATCTTAATAGCTTTTTAAATACTGACCGTGTTGTACGCAGCCTTTGCTTTTACCTTCAGAGCTGGAGAACTGCTGGCAAGAAATATAGTTCTGATTTACTATATTTAATACAGGAAAAGTTATGAAGAAGTTTGCAAAGGGTAAAGCAGTTGCAGAAAAGCTACTGCTTCAGAAGTGTGGGTGCTTATCTATATTAATTTGATACAGAAATAGAGGTGTAAATCTAAAAGGACCAGGATTTGTTCCAGTGCTGTATTGCCCATTTCCATCCAATCCAGAAATTCCCCTTATACTTTTCCCTCAGGCAAATTTTCTATCCTGAGCACACTCACATAATGTAATAAACTCTAGATAAACTTCTATGATACTGGGTTTAAAATGAAAGAGGAGAAATTTAGGTTGGATACATGGAAAAAATCCTTCCCTGTGAGGGTGCTGAGGCCCTGGCACAGGTTGTCCAGAGAAGCTGTGGATGCCCCATCCCGGAAAGTGTCCAAGGCCAGGTTGGACAGGGCTCTGAGCAACCTGATCTACTGGAAGTTGTCCCTGCCCATGGCAGGGGGTGGAATGAGATGATCTTTAAGGTCCCTTCCAACCCAAGCCATTCTATGATTCTAATGAGATGTAATTTTAGTATACTGTGTAAAATTAAATATCACCTTTGCTTTAGAAATGCCTGCATCGGTATGTTGGTGCCTGTATCCTCAAAACTAAAAACATAGAAAAACATTTTTAAAAATATCTTTTTCACATACACTGTGAAAAACCTAAAACTACCATTGAACTTACTTATCTGAACATAAACTTTGAGGTTTAAGTCAGATCAAATATATATTTTTAACTGCTGAAGAACTGTAAATTTGGATTACTCTGACTATTTTGGCAGAAATGTAATATTGGCATCCCACTACTTTATTGGCTGTGTTTTTATCAACACAAACACTACAGCTCTTAATGTTTTTCGGAATTCCATGAAATGTGCAAGTCTTCTATATATCAAAGGATAAGACATGCAGGGTTCATCTCTGAGCTTAGTGAAAGAAGAATTTCACTCTGTGCATACACTTCAGTTCTGGTCTTGACAATTTCAGAAGAATCTGGTTTAAATCATTACTGTTCTTAATGGTGTTTCAGTAGTAGTGGTCTAATTCCAGTGTCCTGAAATTTTAGGATTTATTTTTCAAACAAGCTGGAAGTTGCAGCTCTCATTAGACACATGACAGTATTTCCACACTGAAATGCTTCAGTTTGGGGGTGGGGGGCAGAAGGGGAGAGGCATCCCAGAATATTTGGTGGAGAGGAGAAAGCGGCTCAAAAAATTAGGTCAATTAATCAAGTAATTAGTTACATGTCTTTATATTCATGTGTTTGGGGACTTGATAAATAAATTTAATCAACTCTCTTTCAGATGACAAGATGAATAGCCTGTTGTTGTCACTCAACACATGCCAGTAGGGTTGAGTGCCTGATTTACCTGGCTGAGGTGATGAGCAGAACCAGTGCTGAAAGAAGCAGCATCACAAGCAGCATCTTGAGGCCCTATGACTGCTAATAAAAAGTTAAACCACAGTTTCACCATAGATTAGCTTTATATACTTTGTCTCAAAATGTCAGGATTTCCTGGGTTTTGGTTTTTTTTTTGCTTGTTTGTGGGTTTTGTTGTTGTTTGTTTAAGTAAAAGGTTTACAGGTAAATAGAACCAAAAGACATTGTGATTCCTAATTTTTTCTCTATATATTGTTCCCAAATCAATATTTAAATGCAAAGTACTAAATGCTCCTTAAGCATATCCTCTTGAATAGAAATTGCACGCTATGAAGGATTTTTAAATTTCTAGAAGCTGTTAGAGTGGTCCCTGGAGTTGCCCCCCCAAAAAATCCATCCACCTTCCTTTTCCCCAGAAGAAGACAACTGTATTTCACTGTTTGGATTACTGGAGAACAACATAGGAAAGTTATACAGATTATAAAGAGACAGAAAAGCTGTGCATATTAAAAAATCACCTCTCTGAATTTTACAATATTTCTCAAGTAACTTCACACAACCCGATCTGTAAAATAAAGGAAGAAGAAGAATTGGGTAACATTTCCAGAGGGCAGCTTTGGTATGCTGATGTTACCATGCCTTTGGCTGTAGTTTCATTGAAAATTAAAATGGCCTTTGTCTTTCTTGTCCCTAAAGCAAAAGGCAGAGCTAAAGTGGGTGGGAGGAGAGTCACAGCAGTGTGATACTGGCAATGGAATCAGCTGCCCCTCCTCAAGTACAGGAGATTTGTGTATTGCTTACCAGGATTAAAGCACCATCTTTTTTAGAGTTAAAATTCATATCTAAATTTGTGTGGGACAGTAAAAATAAATGACAGTAAACAAATAAATATTAAATAAATAATATCCTAAACAACACACAGCATTGTACAAAACATCTCAGTCCTAGTAATAGCTTTAAAATGCCCCTATTAATCTCATAATTGCAAATGGCTTGTATTTGATCTCATCATAAAGCTATCAAAAAGCAATTGAGATAAACAAGCAGATGTGCTTTAAAGTCTCAAAATCTTAATGAGGTGAGAAGCTCCTGAACCAGGCTTTGTGTGTGCCCTGCCCCACCTGTTCTCACTGATTGCACCAGGCTCTGGAGGTCACCGGTGGCTGATGCAGGTTGGAGCCACCTTGCAACAGTTCTCCCACCCCCTGCCAGCAGCACAGACTGCCCCGGGATTGAGGGAGCACAAAAGCAGTCTTTTGGTGCTGCTTGGGAATCAACGTTTCTTCACTGCTCCTTTGGGTCTTAGCCATCATCTTCAACTTGTGTTTGGGATAAGTCACATTGGCTGCTGTGGTGGTGGAGCCATTTGCTAGAGGGCTGCTGGAAGGATGTGTGGAGCTGGTTCATTAACTGGAAGTCAATGGCTGATTGGGGTTTTTTTATCTAATCAAAAGGGAGAAAAACAAACCAGAAATCTTCTTTTTGCCCGGAAACTGTTGTTTGGTGCCATGGCTGTGGACTTCTTGTGTGACTTTTCACATAAGACATGAGGAACTATAGCAGTTGTTTGCTGGCCAGTGTCTGTCTTACCTGCTGCTGGAGCCACCTGGAAGGTACAAGGCTCACTGGAATGATTTGGAGCAGGCCAGTAATATCCATACTTGGAAAGTCTCTTGCAAAACCCAGGATCCTTGGCTTATGTGTTGACTGTGACCCTTGCTTGGGGGGAGGCAGTTGGTTCACGCAGCAGGTGCAAGGGAAGGATGGATTCACTCCAGCTTTCCCTCCTGAGAATCTCTCTGCTCAGTAATGGAGGTTAACAGGCCCCTGCTGTACCTGTGGTTGTGCAAAGCACAGCTGATGCTGGTTTCTTGGTAGCCTGAGTGTCTGACTCTGCAGCTGTTCCTTCTGGTGATGTTTCTCAGACTGTAGGGCTGCTTCCGATGGAAATTCCCTCCATCCTTCTTGTTGGATGTATGAACTTTCAGGAAGGCAAGACCTGTGAGACTAAAAAAAAGAGCCAGCAAGAAAGTATGTATTTTGTGGCTTAGCTGATAGAAAATACTCCTCAAAGAGAGGTGGGAGTTTTGGGAGATTTCTCTTGTTAATATGGTTTTATTCCACTGGGTGGAATGGTTTCAGAGACACCAGATTAGTCATCTTTTAGGCTTATTGGGCTTTTTGTCCTCAAACAAAATGAAAATATTGATGTTGTGAAACGTTGTGAATCATTTTGATCTTCAGGCTTGTCTCACAAATCATCATTCAAGGTGTGAATCCCCATGCTAGTCTTGGATTTATTTGGGCACATGCCATGTTCAGCACTGTAGTCACTACTAGAGTTTACTAGTCACTACTAGGGTTTAAGCACAAGGTGCTTCTCAGGTGAGATACCTGTGATGATGTGAATATCTGTTGGATATGGCAGTAAAAGCTTCCTAAACAAATGTGTCTCAGGCAATGTGGTGTAAGCTGGAACCTCTTCTGCTTCAGTATACCAGCAGTAAATAGTAACAGATGCTTTTAATGACTTTCAGTAGTTTTCCAAGGAATAAATGAAATGCTTAATTTCTGTGGTTAAATTAGGACTGAGTGAGAAAAAGACACAGAAGTTCTTGATTCCTTCATTATTTTGATGTGTTTGATATTAAAGCACTTTGTTTGAAAAATCTATTTTTTATTACTGCATAGATTCAAACAACTTAGAAACTGAAACATTATTCTCCTTCTGAGAAAATTATTCTCATTGACATTATTCTCTTATTGTTAAGAATAATGGGAAATATTTTTAGAAAATGAAAGCAGAGAAAATATACATACCAGAAAGCACTTTGAAAAAGACCATTGTCTTTTCAGATCTAAGTAATATTACTGTTACGATTTCAGCTCTGTACCCTGAATTTATCCCTTTCTGCCTCATCTCAGAGGTCTTGGCTTCCTCCAGTGTACAGGATAGATGTTGAGATTGGCAAGTCTCTTATTCTCAGAAACTTCCTGTGTGTATATATCTACTTTCTCTAATTATGGATGGAAAGTGGGGTTTAATATTTAAACACTTTAGCATAAAAATGCCAACATCACTACTTCAAAAGAATTTAGGGAATAATGAATAAAGTAATAGCTACAGGAGAAGCTCTAAAAAGGCTAGAGGGGCCAGCATTAGGCTCTCAGGGTGTCTTGAATTCTTCCATACAGTTGTGTGCAGGTATTTAAAGTGCAGAGGTACTTAAAATAGTGACATCAAGTTCTCAGTTATGGGATCAGGTAATGCAATTAATATTATCCACAGATTGCTTTTATGTAGAGGAAACCATCTGTAAGAGCACTTTTGCTGCAGTGTATCATTTGATGTTTAAAATGCTGTGAAATTAAAGTGTGGGACTTTGAGATTATACCTATAAATGACAACTGTCCATGTCCCTCACAGGCAGTTCTGTGTCAGTGCAGAAATAAGAGACTGACGGTCTGTAAAATAAAAGCTAAAAACGATCCAGTTATGGGGGAACTGGAATACTTTATTGGGCACGAGGACACAATTTAAAGGCATCTCTGGCTGGACATGTTAATGAAGGGGACAGGCTATGTTAATTGGGGAGTTACACAAATTTTTGCTGTAGTTTCCAAATAGTTAATTTTTCTTCTAGTAGGATTACATGGGGGATAGAGGGATTATAGGGGTTTAGACATGATTTTAACAATCATCTCAAAAAGTCCTTTCTTAATTCTTCTTGGAGCCAGGTTTATATCTTCGGGTTGCACATTAGCAGGTCTCAGGACAGGGGTTCAAACTTCTTGAATCACGGGATGTTTGCCAGCCTTGTTTTCCAAGGTTTGTGATTCAGCTTCACCGAGCCTCCTTTTGCTGAGAGCTGGCTTTTGTCCCCTTCATAAGAGTGCATTTAAAAGGACTCAGAAATTCTGAATGTCCTTACCTTTTATTATTTTAAATGAAGAAAATTATAATTGTGCTTATAGTTCAAGCCTCTGTTTTTCTTGATTCTTTGAGAGTGCCATAGAGAAGAAAGAGGAAATATAAGCATCCTATCTTTTTCATAAACACATCAAAAGAAAGATTAACCTAAAATGGTGTTTTGCAGTCGTAACAATCTGCAATAAATGCAAACAAAAATTATATCTCTCACTGAAAATGTCAGAGAAAGATTATCCTAAAACAGCAGTAGCTGATAGATTGCCATTGGCATTTAGTAGCTTAATGAAGGAAAAGAAAACAGAGTAGTTTGAGCCACTGGCATCCTCCATTGCATCTTTCTTGCTGGCCAGAACTGGAGGCAAGGATCAATTTGTAAATCCTCTATTTGACACCTAATCATGCTACTCTGTGACTGGGGTGTCTTCTGGGAGAGAGAGGCTCTGTTGGAGGCTGAGATGGTAAGCTGGGCTTTCCTCCTCTCTCTCAGTAAAGCTCTGCTCCACTCAACAAAAGGGATGGTGGTAGTTGGGATCAGAGCTGCCCTGTGCCTTCCTGACTGGGTGTACTAACAGGGATGATACCTGAGCACTGGAAATACTGTCCTGACTGGCCAAAAGAGTAACAAAGAGCATAATGTAGATTTGGGGCTCCTTTTGAGCATACTGGATCACTTCAGGTTCAATGGTCTCGCGAAATAACTCATCCGAAGTGTTTCTTCAATGTAGAACAAGGTTGTTTGATACTACTGCAATGATCATTTAGACAGGCAGCTTCTGTTTTACCTGCTAGGAATGAACCACCCTGTTGCAGTCACTGCTTGCCCACTTTAACCAAAGAGCCATGTGCACTGCAGGGCTGTTCTTCGTTTCGGTGGCCTTGTTGTGCTGAAATTTAGAAAAGTGTTCAAGTGAAGTGTCTGCTTTCCAAATACTCCTACTGCTGATTGCACCATTTGATAACACCACTACACTTGGAACAAGGATTCCAAACAGAGCCAAGATGTAGTCTGCAATGTAAAATTATTTCTGAGCCTCTAGTGAATCAGAATAAATTCCCATAAAGTATGGGAATTGCGAGCTAAGTGTATTAGCATCCTCAGCCTTCTCTTGCCTTCTCTTCCTGTAGAGGTCTGCCTTGCTACAAATTGCTTTAAAGTTTTGGTGATTACTGTCGAGTTATATCTGAGGGGACAGGGCAATCTTTGCTAGAAGGTGCTAATTTCTAAAAGCATCTGGCTATAAATATTTCAATGATAAAGTATTTTTCTGTGATAGGGAGAACATAGTTAATGAATAATTTTCCCATTTCAGCTGCTTGCTTTTCCCTCCACTCGCTTTTCCTTGTGGTGATGCTCATCAGCTTTCTGGCAATATAATAGCAGTATATAGGTTTAGGGTTTATTCCACCTTTTTTCCTTTTCTTCTTTTGGTCCAGAGACACTTGGAAAGAACATGTCAATAGTGTTGGGCTGAACCTTGCTGTCATTTTATTTGCAGTCAGACCTCTGGGGCGAGGGAGCAGAGGGCAGTGAGCCACTGCCCAGGGCATGTTCTCTGCAGGTGGGTTTTACAGCTGGCTTAAGTCTTTGGCAAGACAGCCTTGCAAAGAATAAGTAAGGAACAACCAGCTACTGCAGCAGTAAATTTTCAGACAAGGCGGCTTAGTAGATCTGTCTTGATTCAAGGCAGTGCAGCAAAGTTGTCAGCTGAGTGCCTATTTTGGAGGAGCTGTGTGGTCTGAACAGAAATATAACTCTCAAGCCTGGATCTAATGAAGTCAGCAGAGCTGGGAAGCAGTGATTTAAGTAGGAGACACACTTGTGTCTATGTTTGAACACCGAAGAGAATAGCAGAGACAAAGCCAGTGGGGACAACTGGGTGGAAAAAAGCACAGGAGCTGGGAAAGCGCAATGTCATCACTGAGTGTTTGACCTGTTCCAGGGTAAACATGGAGTAACCTGACAATAAGCTAGAAGAGATGCTGTGTCTGAGCGATGTGCTTCTCTTTGGAAAGTTCTGCAGGCAGCAAGGCCAGCGCTGATGGCAGGTGACAAGAGGAGCAACCTCGGGGGCACAGCCCAGGATGGTGAGAGGAGGTGGTGCCAGCCCTTCTGCGTGTTAGGGGCTGGGCTTTGGGAGGAGCAAGAGAGCTGTTAGAGCAGGGAAATCGCACAAAACAGGCCAGGCTTTGTTGGTGTGGGGGTTTTGTGTTTATCTCCTTGCAGTGGATTTGTGAACTGCTCTGAGGGATCTGATCCAGTCTGGCGTGGCAGCGGTAGCAACAATTGCGCTGATGGATTGAACGTGGTTTAATATGGCAAAACCACTTGGTTCCTGTGCAGCTTCTGCTACTGAGCATCACTGAGACGCTCCTGACAAAGTTCCACGATGCCCTTAAATGATATCCACAGAAGTGTGACCTGCTTTGGAAGAATCCAAGACAGGAGCAGAACTTTTGAAGTGCTTGACAGTCTTAAGTGTCCAAAATTTTATAAGAAATCTTACAAGGCTGGGACTTGTGATGAGCATCTCAGTATCTTCTGCTTCCAGTTGTGTCAGAAATACCCCAAGCTGTCACCCTCCAGAATATTTTGCCTCTCATAGCTCCAGTCCCTGTCAGAGGTGAAATACAGAAGTATCTGTGTGTGTGTTAATGCATGAAAACTCAATGTGGATGTTCAACAAACAACACAAAAAGTCTTATATAGACTATAAAATCTATTTAGAATAATGAAAATTTCTCTTATTTTCCTTTTCCACAGCTGAACATTTAGAACAAAATTAATTTTTAATATATGAACTGAAACCTGACAAGTTTACTCAGTTATCTAACGGAATTCAAATATTTGACAGTTCTTTTGTCTTTTAAAACATAACTTCTATTTATAATTTTTTTTAAAGAAAACAAAATGCAGAATTACTTCAGGACTGCATATTTTACATTGAGTAATGTAAAATGATTTCTAGTCTTAAACTTGAAAATTTGTTAATATTCTGCATATTTTTGATTCAGTTAATTATTTGCTGATAATATTGCATTAAGATATTATAAGCATAAATGCTGAAGGGAAATATAATTTGGACAGAATTAGGAGGTTGATGTTAAAAATTAAATAATGGAGGTTATCAAGTTCTATTTTTAATTAAAAAAATTACTTTTCTCATTTCTGGAAGATTAAAGCATTCAATGATCTTTTGACTTTTAATGTGCAAGCTCATAGTTGTATTAGGGAGTTTAGAGAGGTTTTATAGAGGTCAGCTGATAAAAATAAAAGCAGCACATTAATTTTCTTAGTAAAGATTATTATTCATTTGGTTAAAATGATTTTTCCCCCTGACATTTTTAAGCCACAATCCTTTTGGTTTAGGATATAGATTCAAAATTGGGGTGTTCTTTAAGACAGGTATATGTTGAAATTAATTTTGTTCTAGGGTATTGCACTTTATTATGATATATTTTTATCGGATAACTCCTTAAAAGTCTGACTAGAACAGTTCTACTCCTGCCATTTACGGGCTTAACAGGTATTTTTAAAAGTTTCATAGACTATGATTTCCCTCAAAGCCAAATGCAAGTCTGTTAATCCTCACTTATCTGCGCTTCAGTGTTTTGCACATGAACATCAGTTGATCTTTTATCTCTGTGTTTTCTCATAGGAACTTAAAAAGGAAGTTGATGCAAATATGACAGCAACATGAAAATGCTGTAGAAATCTCTTGTGCTTGCTTAGTGAGATCTAAAAATTTAATGTGTCTAGATAGCTAGATTTTTTTTTTCCCCTCCTCCTTGAGATAACATGACATTAGCTGGGACAGTGTGATTTTCTGTTTGTATATACCTGGCACTTGTGGCAGTGGTTTTTGGTTGTTTTTTCTTGTTGCTTGGGTTATTTTTTGTTGGTTTTTCTTTGGGTGGGTCTTTTGTTTGTTGGTTTGGTGGTATTGCTATAGTTAAAAATGTAATGTAAAGAAAATTGAACTATTAACAATGATATTAGGTTTTTTCTTTTCTGGTCAAAAAGATCTTATCTAGTTTATTCAGATTATTACTTCTGCCATGAATAATTATTTGATTTTGGTTTATTATGGCAATTATGTATGATGGTATTTGAATTCCCATCAGTTAACAATGCTATGTGTGCATCATTTCAGTAAGAAATACTCCATCACAGAAGCATTTCTATTTTACTTTAGTTATATGAGCCACAGCTCTTGGTCTTTAAGGAAGCTTCCACTTTGAGCCAAATTCCTCAATAAACAGATGGGATATTCCTTCTCTCAGGTGTTCATCCTCCACTGGCACATCAAAAGCCTCCAAGAAATGCTGTAGATTACATGACTAATCTGCTAGGTCTCCTTCTTTCTCCTTTTGAGCTGGTGGAACTTGCTCAACAAGTCACTTTGCAGCATCAGTGGCAGAGAGAACCCAGAGTGAATTCTCTCCAAAGGATGCCTGGAATGGGCTCCAGGGGATTTAGATCCATCTAACTAGAATAGTTCTACTCCTGCCCTTTACAAGCTTAACAGGTATTTTTAAAAGTTTCATAGACTACGATTTCCCTCAAAGCCAAATGCCAGTCTGTTAATCCTCACTTATCTGCACTTCTGGCAAATTTATCTGCCAGGTTCCCCCTGAATCCACACAGTGTGATGAAAGGGGCACCTGGAAAATCCCCTGTTCCCTTTCTTCTCTGTTGAAATGTGGGTAGAGCATCATGTTTCCAACTCAACCTTTCAGCTCTTGAATGGGTCGCTTCCCTGGTGGTCTCCATCTCCTATGGTCTGCTTCTCCAGTGGAATTGCCTTTCCCTGAAGCAGGTCCCGTGTTCTAGACACTCCTGCTGTTAGGGCATCATCCCTTACTTCCATAGCACTTATGGCAGGAGTTGGAATGTTTCTCTAGGCCGGATCTGCCCTGAAAAACCAGAATTGTGCAAAAAAGTACCAAGTGCAGCGCATACAGAAGCTGTCCTGGGGTGAATATTGAGCAGCAGATCGATCCTTGGCTTGCACAGACACGTGGGCTGCTGAGTTACCTGTGAAACAGTTTGGGATGGGTGACCTTGCTCTTGAGGCGAGGAAGTACAGAAGCAATAATTACTGCAGGACCAAGGGGGTGAGTTGCTGAAAGGAGGTCAGCATCCAAAAGGCTGCACTCTTTTATGCAGAGGCATTAAATGAGCAGCAAACAGGACCAAAAAAATCTATAAAGTAAGTTATTTATCAGTGTTCAGGAGAGGTGCCCTTCAAAATACTCTGACACATTCATTGGAGTCTATTTGTCTCCTAACTAAGCCTGCTTCTCTTGAATTTTCCTTGAGTTTAGCCAGCTGTTTTTCTTTCTGGCACTAATTTTGGCTGGATGTTCAGATGCCTAGTAACTTTGCCATTTCAAATATTCGTCCCTGTACCACTTGTGTTTCATCTCATGCTGTGTAAAAAGCTTTCAGAATGGCTTCCTACAGGTGTTGAATAATTTAGCTGAAAAATGAAACTTGCTGAATGCCACAATCAGTTTTAAGTATATAGAAGAGTTGCTGATAAGAATGACCTTTTCAGAGAAGGACTTTTCAGGGAGGTTCTCTTCATCCCTGCAGCTTGTTAGAGGATTTCATTATCCCTTTAAAATGAACAATAAACATTATCTTATTGATGCATTAATAATAAGCCTTTATAAAGATTGATAATGTTATTAACAACAAGATTAATAAAAGAATGAACACTTGATCATAAAAATAAAGAAATTTTTTAAAAAATAGATTCTTTGGACACCAGCACAACCAAGTTTCTGAAGTTGTCCTGAAGTCCATCTTCTCAGGATTTGGCAACTGTCATAGTTTGAAATTGGCCCCCCCTCGAGAGAGGGGGCCTCAGAGGTGATTGGGTGCCAGGGTAGTGTTCCCTAGAGGGCCAATCACCATTCATGTTGTTCGCTTCTGCTAAAAAATCATATATCACAGCACCGGAAGTGGTTGGCAAGCTCTGTCTTGGTGTCTGGTTGTTAGTGTCTGCTGTGTGTAGGTGGAGAAGGCCAGGGGGTGGCTGGGCTCCCTCCCTCCCCTCCGGGGTGGAGAGGGGGGCCCTGCAACGCCCCAGCTCTACTTGAGCCGGAGTTGGAAGCAGCATTTGGAGTATGTGCTGTGAAGGAAGAGATTCACAGCACCTGAGGTAAGAGGAGAGAGGTAGGCTTTTGCAGCTAAGCTCTCTCCCCCCTCCTTTTCTACAGTAAAGCTGTGGAGGGGGGCTTTTCTGTCCCTCCACTGTAAGTGGAGGAGAGGCTCAGGTATGAAGCTGAGCCAAGTGGACGGGCTGTGGAGGTAGGCCCGGCGCTCGGGAGAAGAGTCCCAAGCGAAATTGGAGACGGACCCCCCAGAGAGAGAGAAAGGGGCCCGGAGGATGTCTCTGCCACGCAGGACAACCGAAAACCCGAGGAGAAATCCACATGCCAGGACGTGGACACTTGATAAGCAGAACCACACTGCAGCACCCTACGAACTGAGGTATGAGAGAGAGATCACACAGCGGCGGGAGAGCAAGGACTCAAAGCTATCTTCTTGGACTTCATGAGGAGGAAAGACTACAACAAAACAACTGGAACTTGGTGAGGGGGGAGCGTTCAGGCTCAGAACACTCCCACAGAGGGACTGGTTACTTTCCAGCCTTGAAAAGGCTCTTTCCTGGACTAAACTTAAAGGAGGGGCTTGAAAGGACTGATTGATAGAAATGTAATATATATATAGTTGTCTTTAGTTTGTATAGTATTTATTTGTGTAAATAAATGTACATACTTCCCCTTTCCCCTACAGAAGCCTCTGATCTGAAAGTTTCTCTCCGGTGTTAGGATAATTGTGGGAAAGGGTGGGGGAAGCCTGAAAATTGGATTTTAGATTTCTAACGTGGCTCAAACTGCCACACAACTCAGGTGAATAAAGCTGTGGTGTATGCCATAAAAAACTCAGCATTTCTCTTCAGGCTGTAAGTTTCAGGAGGTTTATGATACTCAAAGGCAAAAATTCACTGTGACTTATAGGCACAGTTTCTCTCTTCCACTTATTAAAATGTTACTTTCAAGGTGGGGCAAATAGTCTCTTAAAATACAATTTATAAAGTTTGTGATATGGCCATTTTATTATTACGTTTTGAAATGTTTAACAAAACAGGACTTTAAACCAGTCTTCGTTTAAAAAAAAAAAAAAAGAATACTCAAGAGCATGAATATAAATCCAAAACCTGACATAATTGCTTCCGTTATTTTGGTTTGGAAAGGAGGGATGTCACTCACCTGTTTTTAATTGCATATAGTACTTATTCTTCATAAATGTTCCTGATACATTACAGGTTTTGTTTTGGAGGTTTTTTATATTTCACTCATCCATATTTAGACAGAATACTTATAGTTCTTTCATAGTTCCTTCATGACAACAATCCTCATTTTAGAAGCATCTACTTTTAACTCACTTTTGTGTAAAGCTTGCTGCTCTGTGCTTCATTTAAGGAATAGAACAGAAATTAATCTGAAGCAGAAGCTATTCATTGTGAATGTGTCGGCTTCCATAGTATCTTATGGACTTTAAAGAGGTATTTTGAGTTACGTTATAAAACAAATAATACCCTTCTTCTGAAGGAGGGCAAAGAAAGATGTGTTTGTAAATAATGCTGTGCTGTCACAAGTATGTGCTTACTCTCAGACAAATCTATTTACTTTTAATAACACCAATGTTTTTATAATATGCTGCCTTTATGAAATTTGTTTGGAGTCATTGAAGATCCTCTGTGATGAAGAGGCCTGTGCTGATGGATGGCACTGTCAGGCCAGAGCCAATTTTACCAAATTTATCTGCCAGATTCCCCCTGAATCCACACAGTGTGATGAAAGGGGTACCTGGAAAAATCCCCTGTTCCCTTTCTTCTCTGTTGAAATGTGAGTAAACCATCATGTTTCCAACTCAGCCTTTCAACTGTTGAATCGGTCACTTCCCTGTCTGGGTGACAGCTTTTCTGATGGATAGAACATGGAAATAATATCAGTGAGGGTCTTCCTTTGGGTCTTGGGATGAAAATTAGAACCGGAGGGTGTTGAGACATCCTTCTGTATGTGCAGATACTATAAAAACATCCCGTGTAGGGATGTACAAATTTTGGCATTCACCAGCATCCATGGAAAATGAATATCCTTAACTAGAAAGCTGAACATGCCCTCTTTAATCTGGGGTAGCAACCTGTGTGGAGACAGCTGGGGCAGGGAGAGGTGACACTGCCACAGCCATGTGGTGGCTTTGGGGAGCAAACTCAGCTTTACTTCTCCCAAAGCTGAGACACAGCCCAGTGATGGGATAGTGAAGGCATGTAGTGTCAGTGGGGGGGTACGATCTTGCTTTTAAATTACTGTTAAATTAAAGGTGATGTGAAATCAGTGATCTGACCCCTGAGCCAGGAAAGGGAAAAGGAGAGCAGAGGTGTTTGTCGCTTTGTCACAGGGAAGGAAGTTGCTGTAAGGACGAGTGTAGTTCTTGGTGTTTAAGTTTTTCCTTTCTGTCTCCATTTTTTTTTTATTTCCTGGAAGGTTTTATTTTAATGCCTTTTGATTTAGGACTGAATATGAGCAAATAGTAACACCTGGAGTCAAGTGCTTTAGCTGGAGGATCTGAGGAGCGAGTAGGAGTGGCCTTGACTGAAAGTATCATTGAAGTGGCTGGATGTGTTAAATATTGCTGGGCTGTTTTGATAATATCTTATCTTCATCTATCAATATAAGGGGTGTATAAATGGCCTTGTTGGCTTCATTCTCCTGGGTCACCTTATTTTATTTTGTAGTAGCTTGTGACAAATAGCTGTGAGATGAAGAGGGGGTGTCCCACTCGTAGCTGTGCTCCCATCCTGGCAGATGCTCAGAGAGCTCAGGGGCAGCAGTGCCAGGCGTACTGGGAAGGGACCTTCACTAAGGCACCACAATGCACATGCAGGTCTCATTTGCCAGAGCTGTTCTGGGTTATTAATCGGGTAATTAATTAATTGGTGTGTATTTTCCCCTCTCATTTGCAACCAGAGCTTTTTTCAGTGAGGAATGGTGGCATTACCCTGTGACTCAGGCCTGAGCAGGCTGTTTGTAACCACTGAAGTAAATTAGTACCTGCAGCCAAAACAAACTCTAAATCTCTCTGCTGAAGCTACACACGGTGGTGATATTTCCATGTGCAATGTGTGAGTTACTGCAGACCTCTGTATGTTGTTTAGTTCAGGGAGGAAGAAGAGTTGTTGAAAAGTAAGAGGAATGTAGTATTTCTCACAATTTTAAAAATCTTTCAGTGCCTTTTGTATAGGCAATTGTGTGATTAATATGAATACAGTCCTGCAACCCATTTGCAAACTATAGTAGTATCCTGGATTCAACTGAGACGGAGTTAATTTTCTTCCTAGTAGCTGGTACAGCTTTGGATTTAGGACGAGAATAATGTTGATAACATAGGGGTGTTGTAGTTGTTGCTGAGCAGTGCTTACACTAAGTCAAGGATTTTTCAGCTTCCATCCCACCTTACTAGAGAGGAGACTGGAGCCTACAAAAAGCTGGGAGGGCACAAAACCAGGACAGATGACCCCAACTGACCCAAGGGGGATCCCACAGCATATGGAGTCATGCTCAACATATAAATTAGTGGGAAAGCTTGGCTGGGAGCTGCTACTCAGGGACTGGCTGGGCATCAATTGGGTGGTGTGGAACAGTTGTTTTTATTTGCATCACTTGTCTTTCTCGGATTTCTTTCTCTCTCTTTTTGTTATTTTTCTTTTCATTACAATTATGATTATTGCTATTTTAATAATAATTTTATGTAAGTTATTGAACTGTTCTTAGCCCACAAGTTTTCTTTCTTTTACCTTTCCAAGTCTCTCCCCAGTGCAATGAGGGAAGTGAGCTAAGGGGGCTTAGTTGGTGGCTGGGTTTAACCACAACCAGTGGTAGCATTGACCAGTGATAATGTGTAGAGAGTGGTTTAATCTGCACTGAAGATTGGTGAGATTCTTTGGGACACACACACACCCCCCATGACTACCAGAGACACAGACACTGCTCCTCTTGAACATTTTCCTCTGAGTTTTGGGCAGCAATCCTCACCTGCCAGGTACTGCTCTTACCCAAAGTCGTGGGAGCAGCTGGAAGCATTAGTGGAACTGTGGTGTGTTTGTGCTCCTGGTAATGTCCAGCTGGCTCACAGGGGTGAGCTACCAAGTGCCCTACACAGGTTTGGGGTGTAGGTGGCACAAAACTAGATTAGGAAGAAGATCTGGAAAATATGGGAAAGGTCCTTGGCACTCCCAGCTCGAGGAATACAGCTGTTACCTTTGGGTGTAGTGTAGCATGAGGACACCTGTGCATTACTTGGGGGTGCTCAGGTGTGGCGTGGGCCAGCAGTGCTTGTCTCCATCTGAATGTGGCTGGAAGGACAGGTGCTCTCCCTTCCAGTGTGGAGCCTGTTGTCATTACTGGGTGCTTGTGCTGACATTAAACCCTGCTGTTGTGATATGGGACGTGGGTCGGAGGGTTTGTGCAGAAGGCACACGGCTTGGGAATTAATTTCCACACTGTCAGATCCCTTTTTTGAAATCAAGATTTCTCTCTCTTAAGAGAGATCTGAAGTCTGAATGTGGCTGACTGCCCTGGGAAAGCATCTGAGAAGTAAAAGGTTTCTTGATGTTTCCTTTTGCAGAAAGTTCCCCCCCAGCAGTTTCTCTGCTTTCAGCACTTACTGGTCTGAAGCCCAGTCCCTCTCCACCCTGACCTTCCTTGTGAGCCTGGAGCTACAGCTCTGGAGACCCCCATGTGGCTGCATGATGGGAAGTTCTTTTTCTCTCTTATCTTAAATGGTCATAAGGCCAAACTCAATCCGGTATTGAAGAGGTGATGTCAAATAAATTCAGATAAATATTGAAAGAGAGTGCCTTTGTCCATGTGCCTGCTATTTTTATTGCTTCCTTTCCCATAACAGATGAAGCTAAGCAACTAAAGAATCTATTGCTTGTATTTTAGCTTCAAGACTTCAGCTCTAAAAGACCTGATAGAAATGTTACAGCACAATTGAAAAAAGACTCAGTTCTCTTAATAAGAATTTTAGAGACAGTTGCATCCCTAATGTGTCTGTCTTTCAACTGCTGCTTAATATCATATAAATCAAGTAGCATTATGAGAGTGAGAGTAATATCATGGGAGGGACTATGTGCCCAAGTTGTTAGCATACAGTATTAGAAATAGATTAATCTGATTAAATTTTAATACAAAATAAATTGCATTTGCAATTTATTAAGATTCTTTTCCTGGGCTGATACTGTTCATCTGTAGCATCCTTCATAACCGATCTTTATGCACAGCTTTATTTAATCAACAACGTGGCCAACTGGAATAAAACAAATGGAAAAATATTTGTGATTGTAACTGTATATCTCTGAATATTATTTTCATAGATTTACTTGCTTCCTTTTTTCTGCTTAAGTCTCTTGCCCTTGACTTCCTGAATTCACAGTTTTCACAATACATCTGATCTTTGAGTCATCGATGCTGGTAACAGAGCATCATCTTGAGCAAGGAAAATGCAAATCAAGTAGGAAAGCATCAGCTGGTCCCAGTCTGGCCTGCTGCAGTACACATTGTCCCTAACTAGTGGCTTTGTAGACATGCTTTTTAGCAGCAGCCTTTCCACCAAAACTCCGAAATTGTGGTGGTGATAGTCTTAGGAAAAAGAGCTTCCTGTGTGATTCTCAGCTGAAGACTCTTAACCTGGAAATGGCAGTGAGTTATTTCTAACCCGTGATCCTTTTGACTGAGACTCCTGCCATCTACACAACATCTAAGCTTAATGGAAGCTTAGTGAAATATAAGTTTTAAGATGGGCAAAATCCAGGAATTGTCAACCGAGTGTGTGGCTAAAGCCCAAACCCAGCTGATGTGCCCACATGGATACCCTGCTTTTTGCACTGAGAAATGCAGGTTCCTTCACTGCTTGTAGGGCCACATCACCGGGGTCTTTGGCAACTCCCCTGCCTACGCTGATCAATGCAATGGAAAATGTTACCATGCTACCATCGTTGACATAAGTGGTAAAAATGAACCAGGCACCACTCCTTTTCCTAGCTGAGTTTAGAAAGATTTTGCAACTGTGAGGCAGCAGAGTTTATCTGTTATGAAAATTTCCAGGCAATTCTGACTATTTGAAAAACGTACTTTTTGACTTTTTCTTATACACTGTACAGAGGAAACATCGGCAGGAATGGCTGGATTCAAACAGTTCCAGTCAGAGCTAAATCTAATTATAAATAGTGAAACTCTGTTTCAATACCAGTAAATTAGTTTAGCCAGTAAAGCTAAAATCTATCCATACATGTTTTTTGACAAACAGACTTTGAAGGTTTGTATCAGATGATATTCTTTTCTTCTATTTTTTTTTTCACGATCATAGTGGTTTTTTTCCAGATGCCCATTTTATCAGCTCCATCACACCCTGTTTATTTTAACTTAGCATATCTCAGGTTAAATCTACCACATCAGCTGCAGCGATCACAGACCGTAGTGCCTGAAGCCAATTACAAATGCTACTGTAGCAAAGCTGTCACTACTGCTTATTCAGGATGGGGGAGGGAAAGATTGTTTGAGATGTGCAGCTCAGACAGTTTAAATTGTCATTTGGGGTAAGTTAGGGTAATTATTTTTTTGGCTTTAATCTATTTAATTTCCAACAGTAAAAATATACAGGAGGTACCACCTCATATTCGAGTAGGAAAAATAAGTGAGTGTATGTATTTTCACTCCATTAAAATAAAGGTATGTATGAAGTACAGCAGTTGAATATCAATGTGTAAATCTGTCACATTTTTCACGAACTTCAGGTAACACCTTATGTTCAAGACAAACCAAAAGCTCAGGGCTGCTTATGTCATCCATCTAACATGAAATTTCAAAACTACAGTATTCTTTTGCAGAGCTTAAAAAACCCCCTTAATGCTAAATGTATAACAGCTGCTAAAATTTTCTTCTTGATGTGACCGAAAAACCACTGTTTGTCTACCGCTGGATCACCCACCCCAAACCAGCCCATGCCAGTAAAATATATGAATATATACTCCTCCTGTTACTTTAGTGCATCACAGTTGGAGTGGTGGAGGGCAGCAGCATTGTGAACACCAGCAACCACATCTATTTTACTTTGCTTAAATTGGAAAACAAGAAAAGAAAGATCTGAGTATCCAAGCAATTTGGAGAAACCTCAATATTGTCTTCAAATACCATATCGGTTGATGACTTCATACTTTCTTGATTTCTTAATTTATTTTTTTTTAATAGAAATGACCTTTAGAATGACAGTTGGCTGGCATAAAAATATGTACCCTGCTTTAATACCAGAAACACTGGTTTTGGCGTGGTGCTTAACACCTTATTTAAAATAAATAAATATAAAATTCCCCAAAAGCAATAACAAAAAAGATTCTCCAGGTTTACTTGGAGTAAACAGAACAACCTGACTTGACAAAGTGATAACTGACTTTCTCCCTAAAAACAGAGATCAATGTTTTGAGTACAGCTATAAATGTTTGACAGTGCAGCACCAACATCTACTTTTGGCTGTTTACTTTTTATGTTTCAATTTAATTGACTTATGCAAGGTAAAAATCTCAACTGACAAAGTAAAATTATTTTGTGATATTAGCACCCAGTGACAGTCAGAATATAAACATGCAGTACTTTGTCCAGAGTTTATCAGAGTAAAGTTCTCCTTAGAATGGAAACCTACAGCTTTTTCTTTGAGAGATGAAAACTGTTCTGACATACTAAAGTAAGCAGTTGAACAGCCATATAGAAATGGTCCAGATCACTCTCCTAGCCCTCCTCCTCCCACCTAAATATAAGTGTTAGTCTCTACACATGAAACTATTCATGATTTTGATAATCAAAAAAACCCAAAAAACCTTCTGGATCTGTATTTTATGCCTAGATTCTTGGATTTATCATTCTCTGCATATTTCATACTTCAGTTGTAATAATATCCTTTTCTAATTTCCATTGTTTCACATGTTTGTTTTTTTTTCCCTGAGATCAACATTGTGTTCCTATTGAAATGTGAAGCAAATTACTTGTCTTATTTTCACAATGTGATTTATCTTATATCTAATATGCAGAAAAAATTCCTTCTTTCTTTGATGTCTGTCTTGCAGAAATATTCAGCTGAGGAGCCTTTCCCCTCTCTTTTTAATTTCTTTACACCGCACATCTCAGTGTGACTCTGTGTCTTTGGTATCCCTGCACGACATAACTTATGTGACTTGCATTTCACTTCTGGTGAGTAATGTTTTTTTATTATTAGGTGTTTCTTATTTGTCCCTTATTTCTTCGCTGATGCAGTTATTAATTCACTTCTGCCTGAAGTGTCTTCTTGTATTATAAACTAAGCTCTTTCGAGAAGGTGAGGGATCGCAACAAAAGAGAGCACCTTTACATGAACCTCTTCCACAGTTTGAATTCCCAAGTCTGGTTGCTTTTGCCATCTAAAGTAACTAGTTAAAGACCTACTTTCTTTTTAATGTAGCATCCTAAGCCTTAGTTGTCCCTCTGCCCTGACAGAAAATGCTGCCACTCTGTCCCCCATCAGCTTGTCTGGAAGCCTTATGTCTGGTTCCAGTTGCAGTGTGCCAAATTGAATCAGCTGCAGCAGAAATAATTAGTTTACACAAGATACTGCATGATGTGGTTATATTTTTCCTGGTTCCAGACTGATAAGACAACACGTGGATTTTATTGTGTTGGAGTTTAGGGCACTCTCTGCACCACTTTTTAATAAATTCTTGAAGACTAAGTGCAGCTATTTAAAATCCCGTCAGTATTTAATTTTTATTGTAAGTCTGTCTAACAAAGACGCTTGTTACTTCTGCAAGTGGAAACAGCCATGAATTTGTCTGAGGGATCAGTGCTGATCCATCCAGTGCAGCCTGTAACTGTAGCAGAAAACCAGCATTGAGAGCGAGGCGTGAATGCTTGAATAACAGTAGGAAGTCTGTGGGGAAGGATCAGTAAAATATTGATTTAATTAGTACTACTAATTTCTTAAACAAACAAGCAAACTTTTTAATGAAAATGTGTGCAGCTTTTCAGACTGCTCTTGATATAATCTGAATAAGAGCGGGCTACTGGCATTCCAAGCCTTATAATTTATCTGCAGAACACATGAACTAATGGTTTGAAAGCAAACAAGGTACTGGGTATTACAGAAAAAAAAAAAAGAGAAATCTGAAGACAAGCTTTGTGAAGTCAAAAAAACTAAGGAGTTTCCCAAAGTAAATGAATTATAAATTATGAAGTGTGTTTTTCCAAGCAATGTCTTACTGTATTTGGTGATGCTGTGGTTATTGAAAGCCTCAGTAATGCAATTAGGCAGCCAGTGATGCACTGAAACAGAACAGAGCAATCAAGCAAAGTCACATTAAAAACCAGGAAAACCAGCCCACGTGGTGTTTACCTGTGGTGTATTCTGGGGATTATGATAATGATAAGCAGATGTGGGTCATTACTGGAGAGCTGAAGCAATAATGGTCCAGCTTTAAATTTACAGTTATGACAGAGAAACCAGTAACAACTCTTAACCCCTGCTGAAGCCAAAAGGGCTCCTGAAAAGGATAAAAGTAGGAATGTATTGAAGTTGGTTGACAGGTTCAGCTTTGTCCTGTCCTAAGTGCGCTGGTTTAGTAGTTTAGATCATTCACAAATTATTGTTAAACTTGACATTGATCAAGTTTCTTGCATTCAAAATTAATATGTACTTTTTGAGGGTTGATTGTGATGTGACCCAAGAAAATTAATGTGGGAAACAAACATGGCTCAGGAAAAATTTACTTTTAAACTTGAATGAATACTCTCTTCCCTTTCTCTACATTCCCTTTTAAAATTATTTTGGTCAATTCCTCAGCTATATTCATGCATTAATCAGAGTATCCAAAGAATTTTTTATTTTACAAGACCATGCAGACTGTGTGGAAAATACTGCACTCCAGCAATTTTACATTACACAGACGTACTCTAGCTACTAAGATTTTATTTTGCTAGTGTTCTTGATTAGCTAATGTCTTTGTAGGTTATTTTGTGAGTAAGAAAGAAAAAGGATATTGTCACCTGAAAAATTAAACTCATTATTTGTTTGCAGTCCCCCACGTCAGATAAAATGCTTTCCTTCTAAAAAATGACCCAAGATAATTAGGAACTGAGCAAGCTTTATATTTTTTCCAGGAAATAAAAGTTTGGCATTTTTTAGAGTTATATCTTGAAAACAATCTCCTCTACTTGCATAAGCTGTGTTCCTCTATTTAGGTGTAATTGATGCGTTGTCATTTATTTTTCAAAGTTTGCAAATATCAAGTCTCCTTGAAGTCTCTGGCTTCTTTTCTGGCTTAGTGGAGACAGAGAGATATTTATCACCTGACATGACACATTAAAAACCCCTTGAAAGTAGATTGACTGAGGCTGCTTTGCAAAGTAGCTTGCTAGCTCTTCCGTTGAAAGCACAGGAAGAAGGAGATAATATCAAGTTGTTCAGTGGAATAACTCATTAATAAAATATGTTTAAAATGAAATGAGCCCTTAGGTGTCTTTGTAAAGCAAGAATTGTAATTATTTGGGAGAGGGACATGACACTATTATTGTTGCTTCTTAGGTAAGGAAAGACCAAAACTATTATTGCTGTTGAGCCTCTTTTCTGCCAGGATGTTGACAATTCTAATTTATTTCTGTTCTCTGGAGCATATTCCTTTAGCCCCTAAGACAGGCAGGTGAAGCTCTGTTTCCTGCAGGATGAACTATTACTTTAAAACACTTTGATTCTTTGTCACTTGTCACCCACATATTGCATTCTTGAGATGTATGTGAACAAACTAGGGAAGAATTAGGCAATCCTTCATCATTTACAAGCGACGTGATGCTACTCTTTGCTGTAAGTGCTGGCAGAGAACTGACAGCTCTGAATTGGAGTGGTACCTGGGGAGACCTAGTGCTCTCCTCGCTGTTATTAAAACAAGAATATCCAATGCACTCCTCGATTTCCTGACCTTGAGGGGTTTGGGGATGCTGGGCTTAGACAGGCATCAACAGCAGCTGTTGCTCTTCCAGGCTGCAGCAGAAGGGATGTTCCAGAGACAGGGTGCTTAGGATGGTCTTAATGCACAGACTGGAGCGTATGTACACAACCGGAATGTTTAATGCATTCCCCAGAACTGATGGGTGTTGCGTGTCTCAGAGTGCACAATGAGCATTTCTACAGGAAAAATCTGTAAGGAGGTGTTGTCCTTGACTGAATTGCTGCCTCCATGGGAGGGCAATCTTTTTCCTTGTTTTCCTTTTTCCCATTCCATGATCGTTTTTATCTCAGTCTCAGCTCAAAGGGAAGTTGGGACATAAAGGCAGCTCTTGTGTAGTGAGGAAGTGGGGTTTTTTCAATGCCACATGACTATAATTTCCTTCTGCTGAAGTCAATAGACATTTCCTGGACTTATTCCCATGCTGAGCACCCTTCCTGTGTGTCCTACTGCCATCTAAGTAAGAAAAAAGAAAACAATTCATGTTTCTCCTCAGAATGTTTTACTGCCCATTTTCTTTCTGGTTTATTTCTTTTAATGTTCCCACTTTAAACCTTTATTGGCTGAGTGGTATGACCTTAGTTTTTCAGTGAATTTAAACGACGTGATCCCATTAGATTTTGTGATGGTAATTTGAATTTTTATTTTACAGTGTAGATAATCTAAATTTTAAAGGTGATGTTGATTTTTTTTTTTTAAAGTCGGAATGTAGAATGAGTCAAACCGAAGGATTTTCCTTAATAGGAAGGTCTGCCTAAGTGCAAAAAACAGATAAATATATAAATGCAAGAAGTCTGAAGTCTGTTATAGAGGATGTCAAAGTGATTAAAATAATCTTGTAAGTTATTAGCAAAATCATTGTTACAAATACGATATTTTAATTCTAATTTGACCTATTTAAGTCATGCATTAAAAAGGCCATACAATGCAAAAATAGGCAAGATGTGTCTGTCTGTATGGTGTGCTTATTGCCTTCTGCCTCTAAACTTTTCTTCTTCACCAAAACTGCCTGATAGAGAAATAAGGCAACTCAGATGATCGCTCTCTGTTTTGCTGATTTTTGTGAAGCACAGAGGATAGACACCCTCTTCTGTTGGTATCAGAAACTGTTGGTTGTTTCTGGTGCAGCAAATACTGACATAACAGGAAAATTCTGAAAAGTGCTGCAAATGTGATAATGTGAAACTGCTGTCACTCCGTTGGCATCAGCTGGTCTGTAACATTGGAATTGTTGTTACCAAGAGTGTTTTTCCCTGTTTCTGCTCACATTTTCCTTTTGAATTCCTGATTGTGAAAGGCCCTGGACACGTGCATGGAGTAACTCCATTTTGGACACATGTCTCCAAGCCATGGGGGGGGGGGAAAGAAAAGCAAAGTGTTGACCAAAAAGCCAGTCAGTGATTTTTACACGAATGTATAGGAAAAAGAATTTGGGTGTGTGATTTGGAGGGGGGAATTGCTAATCATATGCTGCTGCAACCCTTCTGTGCTCTGTTTTCTGTTAAAAATTCACCCTGCTAGCAGAGACAGGGAAGTTCTGGAGAATACCCTGTCAGGGATACATTGCCCAAAAAACTGTGGAAGTATAATACTGGATGCTGTGCACAGTGCTTTACCCTGCCAATAGCTGAAGAGGCAGCTGAAAAGTTTGCAAAGTGTGCAGAGCTGTTCAGTAAAGTGAGGGGTAAGCTAGGGAGTGTGAAGGAGTGTTACTAGCAACTTTGGGAGGAACTGGATTGTAAAGCATCCTATTTTTAAAATACAAACTACTTAGATTCTCAATGGAGTGCAATATTACAGACAAATGTGAACCTTTCCCTGGCATAAATTTTAATTTCCTAGGGTGCTGGGATATGACAAAGGAGACCTCTCACTTCTGGAAATGCAATGACAGTTAACACTGTCAGGAGGTGGAGAAGGTTAACAAATATTTTTGGGAATGGAGAATAAATATCTTTGTAAATTAGTAGTAATTGGTTGGGGTTTTTTTAGTATAAAAATTATTTGGCCAGGTTTTCATCAGGAGTGTGAAATTTCATAGTTATTGAATGGAATATTTCACAATAAGGAATTACTCCCTTTGTTGACCAGTGCATTAATATCAAACCATCACAAGGAAGCTGCCCACTGCTGGAACTACTCCCATTATCACCATAACAATGATGCATAATGCTGCTCTCCTTTTATATCAGGATTCAAAACACTGAATAAGCTATGAGAAAAGAATTCAAATATTTTTTTTCAGTATAGGAGAAAAGGAGAAGGATACCTAGAGAACATTCTCAGGGAAAGTGATAAGGATGACAGCTATTATTAGAAGTGCAATTGGATTTGCATCAGTATAGGCTGATGCTGGATTCTTCCTTCCCTGAATCTGACAGAGGAAGAAGCTGGGAAGTGCTCAGTACTGTACCAAAGATGCCTGGCAAAGCAATAACAGGATGTAACTGGATATAAAATAACTGGATATAAAACTGCTCCAGCCACAGTGGCTTTAACTCTTAGTAGTCTATCCTGGGCATTCATCCTATTTTCTGAAGTGGAAGATAAGGAAATACTTCAGTAAAATCATCCTGTCTCAGTACCAGCACTACAGAGCCAGAGGGCCTAAAGCCCTTTAGAAAAAATCCCTCTGTCCCCTTCAGAAGGGACAGATGCTGGAAAAGGTGCTCTGGAGCAGGGGTGGGCCTCAGATTTGGTTACATTTTCAGACCTCTCCATGAGAGGTTGCTTTGTGCTGAGTGTCTTTTGTGTCTCTGCTCTCTGTCATCTGCTTAATTTTATGATGCTAATATTGGGTAAACTGCAGTGCCTCTCCTCTGCTTCAGCTGCCACTTGGAGAACTGACTCCAAAGTGCCCTGCAGATCTTCACTATCATCCTCCAATCTGGGGACCAAGGCTGAGAATTGAGTACTTGGCTGTCCTTAATTGCTTTGTGACAGTATTGGCTATTTCAAGCCATTCATATCCTCATGAAGTGCTTCATAAGATGCTGTGGGAATCTCAGGTTCCTTGACCTTGTTTTTCCTCGTGTGCAAAGATGATGTCGGATGCCTGGTGGTCCCAGACCTCGGTGTAGCTCTGCTGGTGGCAAATTGGCAGAGACAGGAAGAAGTCAGTGACTCATTTAATTTCGGTGGTATTGGTGCAGGAACCTTGGGTGTCTGTGTTGACTGGAGTTCCTCACCACATGGAACCACATCAAATGGGAATTTTATTTCTCCACTTTCACTCTACCTGAGGAGGAAATGGTCATCATTTGGGTACAATTCGTGCTCTGTGACTTCTGCCACTTTTTTCCCTGCGTCTTGTGTGGGTTTGTCTCTTCAGTCAGAATTTGTGGAAGGCTGTTCCCACACATTATGTAAATCTTTCCAAAATTTCAGAGAAAATTCTCATTTTCTATCAACTTTCTTCAAGGATTTATCTGAATTTAACCTACTATTGTCTTGTTATTGTTCTTTAATAATTAAAATAAAAACTGCTTTCACTGCTGAAAAAATTACCTGTTGTATATAGGGGCATAAGCAGATACCTCAAGACAGGGAATAAATGATGCAGTTTTTGTGATCTTTCCTACATATATGTTTGCTGAAATACAAACATTTTTGAAGTAGATGCATGCATCCATCCCCAGACAATGAATTTACTTAACGATTTTGTTGCTGAAATATCTCAAGTTTACAGCGTGAGGTCATTATGTTTGAGTCTCTAGGGGAAATGGATTTATAGAAATGTGGGAAAGAGAAAGTTAATTTGGTTATAAGGCAGAAGATCAAAAGGCTTTTATTAAGAGCAAAGTCAACTTGGAATAGAAAACTGGGAGAAACAGAAATATTAGACCAAAAGAAAAAAAATCTGAAAATGCCTATGAATAATATAGTTTTAATTATTGTTTTCCAAAATTCCCTGAAATGTTCTTGCAAGTTTTTTAAAGATCCATGTGAAGAAGGTTGTCTTAATGCACTGAGTTACTCCTGATTTTCTTATTCCATTGCTAAAGTCTATAGGCACAGGCAGGATTCTGTCAGTGGGAATGACAAGAGGGCAAGAGGTTCAAGTACTTTTGGATCATAAAACTGAGGAGATGCACTGTCCAGCCTGTATTCTGGTGTCACGTGAGATTACCCTGCTCCTCAGCCATCCCACATAGATGACTGTCTTCTCCAGGTTAGAAACCTAATTGAAGCCATTATTTCATAACCTTCAAGTAACCTTTTCCAGGGCATGTCAATGGATGCAAAGGGGTTCCCATTACACAGCACACGCTGTCTTCACTGTAGGGGCACATCTGTCATTTTTCTGACCTTCTCTGGATTAAAAAATTGCAAGCATTTAGATATTCTCTTTCTCCCTCATATCTTACACACTGAATCCATGTCATTGTCTCATATTCTGTTGTTGGCGGTAACAAAGTTGCCATGGGAATATTGATTGGAGAAATTTAGCACTTCCCTTTGGTGATAGAAATATCTGGACGTTAACATTTCTGTGCTTATCTTATGCTATGAAATTTAAATGTCTACAGTAATTAATTCAATTTAGCTGTTAAAAAAATGTGATAGCTGCTGTTACAGCTCAGTGTTTCTTTCTCTGGCTAGAAAATGCTTCAGAGAAGTTAATTGATTAAGCATTTTACAGTCTGATCACTTAACATTGGTTAAATATGGCACTAGTGGAGAAAATTTTGATACGTGCATCTTTGAGGAAAGCATTAATGTTTTTCTCTACATCATCTGAAGTCTGACTGTGGTTTTACCTTCACCCGAGCCTTTACATCTACAGCGACTCCATTTTCATTGTAAATTACTTTCCCCAAAATGCTCCGTGTCTTTTCAATTTTTTACATTGTACCAGTCCTTGTTTGCTGCCTGGCTTTAATGACAAGCCTCATTTATAGAAGACAGTAATAAAATGGCAGCATCTGTCTTCTCCCAGGCTTGTGGAGCATTTGTGCTGGCAGCCCTCGAGTCTCCTCTGAGCAGTCGCTCGCTTGGGCTGCTGAAGCCTGCCCAGACCACCCTGGCAATCTGCACTCTTAATTTCCAGTGTCACGTTCATTAGAGGTCTTTAAAATGGGTAGTAGAAAAAGGGGAATTAATAACTTTGAAGATGAAGGAGCAAAAAAAAAACCTCGGACCTTAAAAAAGAACAATGATAAACAGTGACATTGTCTGTTATATGAAGAATTCTTGAGACAGGGCTAGAAAAAAGGGCAGTATTTAATTCTTGAATCTCTTTGAAATCAGACCTGTTTGAAAACACCACCCCTTTTGAGGAATGGGTGAAACCCAGGGGAATAATCAGGGAACAGAGACATTTTATTCTCTTGTACCCTTTCTTAAATCTGTGCTGGTGTCTGTGATAAAGAACTATTCTGTTTTCTGATCCCCAAACTTCACTGAAAAAAAAATTATAAAATTAATGATTTGTTTAAAACAAGCTGTCTATATTAAAAAAAAAATGAACCCAAAACCAACTGTGGAGCAAAATGCTCCCAGCTGTGGAGCATTTTTCCTGCTGATGGCTAAAGAAATCTTTCAGAAACCTCTGGGAGTAGTTTGCCACTTCAGTCCACAAATACAGTTTCTTTCCACTTACATGCCTTGCTCCGAAGGCTTGGGCTACAGGATCTCAACTGGAACACCTCAGTGGTGTGGACTGTCACTCGGCTGTGACCAGTACTGAGGCTAAATTGCTTTAATTAAAGGCTACTCCAGAGTAAGCTGCCATTAGTATCCGTTACTGCAAGATTAAAGTTCGTTTATTAGGTTGTTATTGATGGAATTAAGCCGACTGATTGGGAGCAATTCAGAACTGAAATAACTGTCATGCAAAGGATGAAAGCGTTTACTGGTAATATCAGGAAACTTATGGATTGAAATAATAAGATAATGCCAATTTAACTAAAAGCGGACAGCAAAGATCTATTGCTAAGCTCAAACTTTTAATCTGATGTGGTCTCACGCCCCTGTGGATGGACAGCTGTTCTGTGTAAGGTGGCCATGGAAGGCTCCAAAGTCTTACCGGCTCTATTGATGCATTGGGGATCATTTTGGGATCAGCTGTGACACGCACTTTTTGAGCCAGTTCCTTTGCACCACAATCTTCTTGTTTGTCATGGTGGAGGACGATGTGGAGCGAAGTGCTGAAGCAAATGCCAAACTTTAGACCATATGTGCCAGCTGGAACCCTGAACTGGCTCAGTGGTGGTGCAGGAGATGCTTTTCCTTGGATGAAAGATGCCATAGGACAGAAAGGAGATGTCAGGAGAATGAGATCTGGGCTTGGTGCCAGCACCACCCAAGCCAGAAGAACAACTTTAATTGGCCTGTTGTCCAGTCTGCTCTCTGTTCCTGCTTCTCACTGTGCCATCTGAGGAGATGGAAAACTTGACATCAGCCTATCTTTTTTTCTTTAATTGTTCTTCCTTATTCTTCAGAGAGGCCTTTCATGGTCTACCTGCAGGTGACCAATAATCAAAATGACATATTCCACATATTTTATAAGCCATCCAGCTGTGTTTCCAGGAGGGAGGAAGGTGAGGCTGGGGTGGGGGATGAAGATGACATGTTCAGCACGAAGGGCTGTTTTTTGCCTGAGGTGAAATTGGGATGTTTGTTTTCTCTGTGATGCAGGGATGCTGTGTGCTTACAAAGGTTTCTGAAAAGCCTTTGCTGGTTCTGACTGCACTGCGCTGGCTTTGGTAAGCAGGCCTTCTGGTATGCTTTAAAAAGATAAAATGAAAAAAAAACCCACCCCAAGAAGTATACTTTCTTTTTAACGTTCATGGTGATTAATGTAAGTGGCTTTTCACAATCCATTTCCAATTAATTTTAGCGAAGGGAGCTCTGCTGGCCCTGTATATGAACTAAACTTCATATTAAAAGATTATTGAAGGGATTGCAGGCTAAGGATTGAACCACAGGGCTTAAGTTCCAAACTAGCCATCATGTGAGTCACCAAAACCCACAGTTCTCCCTCAGTATGAGTCATCCTAATGACACAGTTGGAGCCAGTGGAGCTCAGAGCCTAATCTCCTCTGCCACCAGCCTCAGCCGTGCCTGGAAGAAGACAAGAAGAGGTCACAGCATGTAACACGCTTTCAGCTCCCAGGTGATGTAGCTGGAAGGGAAATAAATGGGTATTGCAATGCTTTCCATTTCAGGCTGGGTGAACAGCAGTCGTGCTGCAACCCACTCTGATCCCCTAAAATCAGAGGCACGTCTTGTCTTTTTGAGAGAGAGAGAAGAAATATTTTGCTCTTCCCTTTCTTCAAGCTCCTTTGAATACCTACAGTGCAACTTTATGTCATCCTTAGTAGGGGAAATAAAACTGTTAGTGCTTATGAGAATGCTGTTATTTGCTGTCCTTGCTGTTGCAGATTTATTATTATTTTCCCCTATTCCCTGGGCTATAATGTCCTTTACAAATACACTTGATGTTGAAGAGCAAGAAAACACCTTTTTGAATTGCATTTTGATAATTATATTGTAGTAAACCCCATGTATGCTGGGATTTGAAAGAACAGGAGTTGACAGACAAGCCTTTGTAAGCTTAACTGAGAAGCAGAAAAGGAAGGGATGCATTAATCAACACTGTCTCCTGTAGTTTTGTTCTGCTAATGGCCAAGATATGCTATAACTCTAAAAGAGCTGATTCATTCTTCCCCTTTTATTCTCGGGATGTGCTAAGAACTGCAGAATGTGATGCCAAGTGCTGGCTGCTGCCTGTCCTGGAGTTGGAGTGGCTGTGAGGAGCTGTTGGGATGGTGCTGCCTTTAATCCAGAAAGCAGTGGCAGAATGGGAAAAACATAAAATTTTGGCTTCTGACAGTGCGAGTAGGCATACATGGTAGATGAAACCCGTGGGATGGAGAGGATTTGATCTGAGAAGGGATTTCAGTTGGTTGGTTGGTTGGTTTTTTTCTTTAACCTGAGCATAGCTTCATTTATGACTCTTTCAGTCACTTAGTCTGTTCCCCCTAGCACCTTACCCCTGGTAAATGGTGATGGATACTTCTTCAATCCTACATTACCCATATCATGTTTGAGAGTCCTTTATGCAGAGAGATGACAATAGGGTAAAAAAGTGGGAAAACACTATTAGTGGTGTACAAGTTATAGTTGTCTGAGGAAAAACAGATGCTGTTATTTGTTCGGAAGCAGCTGGTACCACTTTATTTTCATGATTTGTGAGAGACAGGAGGAGAACACGTTGTGCTTTCATGGCCCTCTGACACAGCTCAATGGGAGAGAAAGCACACTTGCGTCTGCTGGCTGTAGAGGTTTACAGATGATTTGTTATGATCCATTCACTGAGCAGAAGGAAAAACTGTTACATTCAACACAAAATATACTATATGTGCTTTTCATGCAAATAAAATGCAGAAGCTACTGATCATTGCTGAAAAGCCCTATATTTTCTATTTGGGTTGAATCTTGAAGTGCTTTGCAGTGGGGCAGCCTCTCAGGCTGTATCAGGTATTAGCAGTTACCTGCTACAGATGTATGCATCTGCATTACTTCAACTTTTCTTTAGACAAGCAAAGAGTGAAAAAAATAAAGGGGTACTTCCTGTATAATGTAGGGAATCTGTGAGAGCAGTAGAAATAAGATCTCATGGAGGGTGGGAACCAGCAAGGCTTGGATATTGAAGAAAACTCTCTCCTGAGAATTTCTCACTCTTCCCAGATAATTCTGTGGGTGGATCTTTCTTTGTAAAGCATGTAAATTTGGACTTTTATAGGTAGAAAAAAGGGAATAGAAAGAGGAAATTGTTGTAACTTCTGATGTTAGAGATTGTACAGTCAAAGCGATCACTTTATAAGCCTCGCTTTGTAGGTTATTACTGAATATTATTCTATTGGAAGTCAAAGAGAGGATGTCTGTATTAGCCCTGATCAGATGGAGAAAATACAGATACAGATAAAGAGTAACTACACCGAGATATATATAATCCTGCGAGGAGAAAAGCTGGGTTCACAGAAATTCGCCTTTCTGTCAGTCAGGTAACAGCTCAGCTGCTCTGTGGGCCCGGGGCACTATGAGCTGAAGAGTTTCCCCATGAGTTGAAGAGTTTAGGCTCAGCCTGGCAGTCTTGACTCTGTCTTGTCAGGAGAGACAAAAACTGCACATGCTGATCCAATTCACCAGTTGGTCCTGAGAATTATACACAGGGATTCCTGTACATGGACCTGTATGGCAGCTTTCTGTGTGCCAAACCTCTGGCATGTTCTGTCAGCCTTTCTTGGTTTTCCCTGCTCAAGGGAAGGGCTGCAAGTGTGTCAGCAAAAGAGCTCCATGTTTCACTAGGTATTTTTACATGGAAAGGAGGAGAAAGATTTGAGTTTTGGGTTTCCAAGTCATGGTTGCTTGAAGTGCTTCTGCAGCTCCTTTATGTGGCACTAATTGTCACAAAAAACCCCCATGTCATCTGCCTCCATACCCTATTTGTAACTTTGGATTATTCATTCCGGATGCATATGAACTTTTCTGTGAAATTACTGGAAAAGAACGAAGGCAAATTTGAGAATGAATTGCCTGGAAAAATTGTATGTATGGCTTTGGCTTTTACAGCTGCTGTTTTTCAAAGTGTTCACCTGGATATGCAACAAAAAAAAAGGCGTTTTACACTCCCCGCCTCCTTGTTTCTCATCCTTTTCATCAGATAGGATTTCTCCACTCTAGCAATAGACAGTAGTTCCTCTACTCCAGTAATTTCATCCAGAGAGTATAAAATTGGGGCAGAGATGCACATTTGCCCCTTTGGCTATCTCTGTTCTCCCCCTCTTGCATATAAGCATCGTGATGCAGACTTAGTGCGCACAAGTTGAAATCTCTTTTGCATTGTGTGGACCAGCAAGGTCTGAAAATACAGATGCTGTGAGATTGGGAAATAGATTTGCATTTTAGAAGGAGCAGAGAAGGGAATTACATTAACAGGATATAATGGAAAAGGGGGTAAATTTTCTATTTGGGCATTATTGTTGTGTGACTTTTTAGGTTCCTGGTAGATTGTTTTTAATGTTTAGCTTTTTTTATATGTTGTTATATATTGTTACTTCAATAGCACTGTGTATCACAAATGTGATGCAAATGTTGGAACGTGTTTGCTTGTAAATGTATTTATAACTCTAATTGCAATGACAATTATTGCAATAAGGCTGAGAGCTGTGAATGAAGTGTCGTGTTTAGTCCATTCTCCTTTAAGTTTAGCTACTTACTATTAGCAAACTTTCTATCCTTGAACATCAGGAGATGATCTCGGAGGGGTTTTGTTTGTTTATAAGTACTCTGCAGGAGAGCAGTGCAAGTTGTCACTGTTTAGTCAAAACTAAGAGTGGACCACAGCAGAATGCAGACGGATACCTTACTCTTCACAGTTAAAGTTGTTTTGTTTTGCTGCTTTCACGTACTGACGAGCCAGCTGGTTTAATTTTAAATGGAAAACAGCCTTGTGATGGTAAAGAAGGTTCTTTATTAAAATAACAAGGGTAGTGGTAGCTAGAAACAGCTTATTCAGAGGCTGTGTAAAAGACCAGAGCCATTTAGCAGTAGGCAAAAGGTAGCCCTGAGCAAGATGAGAACAATGAACTGTCAAGAAGTGGTGTCAGGAAAAGGAACAGTGAATTTCACCCATTAAATTTCCTTTCAGATGTGTTTGCAGCCTATTTGCCTTTCCCTTTCCCTTTCATTTGATTTCAATAGTGTATAAAGAAGACTTCTGTCAGTCAGAGCTATTGTTCCAGAACGTTGTAGGGTTTAAGTTGATACAGCATTAACTTATGTCATTAAGGCTACACCAGCACTCCCAGCCTGGCACTATTTGCCATTAAAAACACATTTTGTCAACAGTAACTGCTTTTCTTTAAGAGTGTGGTTCCTGAGTACGTTCTCCTGCTCTTTGGCAAGGCGACCTAAGCTGTATTGTGGTCCTGATGATATTGCTGTTTGACTCATTTTGTCAGCTGAATTCAAAGATTTATTTTCTAGGCAGTGTCCCAGCTTGCATGATTCTGTTTTACTCCTACTTGTGAAAATCAATCATGGGGAACATCGCAGAGGAAATTACCAGCATGAGCAGAGAGTTCCTTGAGCAGCAGCTTATCCCCGTGCCAATCAAAAGGGCTTTGCTCTTTTCCTGCCTATGTTTGCAGGAGTCCAAGAATTATTTTGGATCTGTTGTGTGGTATGAAACAAGAGCTTGTCTATAAGAGTGAATGACTATGCTTTTTTGTATCCCTCAGATTTTCTTGTCTGTAACTTATTAGTATGATAATCATAATACAATCCTTTATAAAATTATGCATTGCAATCCAATGATACACTATAAAAGCATTGATATTTTATGCGTTCCCTGGAGATGAAAGTTTTGCAGTACATATAGATATCTATATATCTGTCGTGTATGAATAAAATATATATGTGTGTATCTACATGTTTCTCAGCTGAATAATGGAGGCTCCCTTCTTGTGCAAAGCTGCTGTAGTCCTGGTTAACACCAAGAGCAGGAGGAGGAGGCAACAAACACGTTGCAGTGTGCTTGAGAGGCTTTCTGCAGCTTTGTAGGATGCCAGCACAAACCAGAAGAAATAATATGTCATTGTATGTGGCCTACAAGAATATCTGAACTGGAAGGAGATTGAATAGCAGGGGTGGTGCTTTCAAGCTTGTCAACTGCTTGAATGGAGCTTTTCACATCTAAGCTCTCTTGTTAGAGAGATGTGAGGCTGCTGGAATGCTCTGTTCCAGAGCCTCGGATGGGTCCTTGTTGTAAGTGCTTGGAGGAATGCTGGAGTAATTAAGCTGAAATCTTTAGTGAAGTTTGCAGCTGCCGTGTTGTGGTTGGCAGATAGCTCATTGCTGAAAATACAGCGGAGGGAGTTGTTTTTGTTGTTGTGGGCAGCAGGCACGACTGAATCCCTAAATAACTGATGCCTGTGCTTAGCTGTCTGCCCACTATAGTATATTTCCTGATCTTTGCTGGTTCATTTTTCTTGCCCAACAGTGACACTGCTTGCTTGCTATTTAAATACTGTTATTGGTCAATGGCTGGTACTGACTGCAGTTTAAACAAAAATAGATGCTAAGTCGTCTGATTTAATTGCTTTCTGATGTACCACACTCTGTCAATGAAGCAGGTAGCCTTGTTCTTAAACAACCTCTGATTTAATCTTGATTTTAAAGCAGTCAGCGAAGCCATTCAGCTCTCCAGTTTCTGATTCTGTTTATTATCAATAGATTTGCATTTATATATCTTGGTTTCAGCAAACTCCTTTTTGAGGTTTTAAGGCTTACTTACCTCAATTGGTGTAGACTGGTGCTCCCACTGACTTAATTAGGGCCACTCAGCGTTGTGCATTTAAAGGACGTGAGTGTCCTCTCCTGAAGTGTGGCCTCAATATCTTTATGGATCACTAAATTGCAGTAGAGTTGAAGGCAAAACCAGCAACGGCAAAACCAGCAACAGCAAAACTGTTTCTAGTGAAATATGCAACGTGTTGTGGAGCTTTAAAAGAAAAATGGGAGAAAATTGGTTTCTGTTAGACCTTATAGGATAGAACCACCCACAACAACAAACCACTCATGTCGGGGAAATTCATCAAAATTTTGGTGAAATTAAATTGGCAGAGGGAAAGTAAAGGCTGTAGCCAAAGCATGTTTACCTAGTTCCAGTGGAAAGATATCTTCAAGTTGCACCTTATGCTTTGGGTAGTGATACAGGATACTTATGGAGATCATTAAATGCTGCATATTGCTTACATCAGGTTTTAAATATTATTTAAAGAACTTCACAAAATATGTGGCTACTGAATGGAAGATGATTATTCACTGATAGGATTTGAAAATGGATTTTGAATCCATAATAAAAATAAGCATATGTGCTTTTTATGCTTTTTTTTCTGCACTGGTTGTGAGGAAATGGTCCTGTGAAGCTGTGCAAGGACCTCACTATATAAGTTAGGGGTTAAATAACTTTCTTATTGTTAATCTAACTTCTGTTTGAACCTAAGCTCTTTCACCTGCCCACTCCTAGGGGGAATGAAATATATTTACCATAATTGAACTGTAGCTTAATTTCTTTAGGTACACAGTAAGCCAATGATCTCTGGAGAATGTGCTTCTGTTCTAAGAGGCTTATGAACAGAGGAGAGCATTAAATAATTACACAACTTCCAGATATTTATGACTGCAATGAGATCACCTGACATTGGAGGCTTTTTTTTGTTAATCTGAAATTGAATTAATTCAGGGTCTTTGGTGGTTCTTAGTGTTTAAAGTATTCCATGCTTTTAAAAAATATCTATTATCTCTTCTCACCTTGTAGCAAAAAAGACTTATATAGTGCTCTACCAAGTAAAAGCTATTAGTAAAGCACCTAAAGGCATTGATCATACAACAATTATGTTTCTAGTAATGCATGAATTTGAGATATGAGTTTGATTTCTGTTGGTATTTTTACTAACTTACAGCCAGACTCAACAACTGTTTTCGAAGGGACTGCTCTCAAGGTACGAGATTCAGCAATGTTAAATGGACACGATAAAGAAGTTTAAAGGCAGGAAAACCAGAACTGCTGCTGGTCAAGAGCTGGTGTTGTATCTGATTAGAATTCAGATGCATTTTTGATTGTTTAAATGGCCCTTTGCTCTCACTTTTTGTTTAGCTTACGGAGCTCTTGCATATTCTTTGTGGGGCTCAGTCTCAGCTGTGTCCATGCTTGGTCCCCTGGAGCATGTAGAGTGTAACTACGTGCTGGGTGTGTTGTCACAACTGACGTCGCTTAAGCACATGCCAGTAGCTGTTCCTGAATGTTCTCCATGTGCAGCTCCAACCGCTTCGGCTCTGTCTTGCCCTGGCCATGCTTGCAGGCGGCAGTTGCACAGGTCCCTTCATCAGCAGAATGGCTTCAGTACATCCATAACCTGTGGAGAGAGAATATACCATCAAAAAGGAGGGAGGAAAGAATAGCAAATGCGTCTTTGGGTCCCTGCCTCGTTTTCCACAGGATCAGAAAGCAGAATTTTGCTTTGTGTGCTTCCACCCTAAATTGTGGATTGTGGCTGCAGCTTCACCCTGTGAAACATCACACCTCAGTGATGGTCTCTTACTGGACACCATGTATGTGATTGCCTAGACCTGCTAGGATTTTGCATACCAGCTTTGTTTTTATTGTACCTACATCAGCATAAATTACTCTTCTCTGCATGTAAATGTACATCTACCTCCCCCTGATGTTGTTACTGATGGTCCTGATGATCACTGTTTTTCACGTTTATGTGTAAGAAGGCAGCCAAGAGCTTTGGTGGACTGAGATATTGTGTACCTGCTGTCAGGCCATGGCAGCCACACAAGAGCCTGTTGGGACCTGAGGGCAGCCCAGGTATCTGCATACAGCCTTTCAGCTGGACCTCGAGGAACAGGACAGACTTCCTTGGTTGTAGGATGGAGATGCTTGTGGTGTTCACTTGCTGGAACTTGTGCCACTGTCCCAGCATGACTTCTCTCAGGGATCTTGCTTCTCTCACCCCCCAGCAAGGACTGGAAACACAAGCATCTCCTGCAGGCTTCCCAGTTGGTTTTCCTGACCTCAGGCAACTCTTCACCTGTGAAAGGGGGAAAAGGGGTCATATATATCCTGCATATATAATAGTCTGCCTTCTCATGACATCAGTGCTGTGACATCACACCTTGATGTGATGCCATAGGGTGCCTATGTTCTTGCCTCATCAGAGGATCCTTTTGAGCCTGTGGTCTGGCAGAGGCTTTATCAGTGCAGACAGAGAGATGCAGGTGTTGAGGACAGGAGCTGGAGTACTTGGAGTGGAGGATGCTTGAGCTCAGCCAGCCATACTTGTGGGGTTTGTTGGCCTTGTGCTTTGTCACGTGAAGGTGATAGGAGTCACATCATCCTACTGGAGGTCTGTGCAGAGCGCATTTGCTCTGAGTGCTGCTAGAGGGATTGTAAAGAATGGGGACACCACCTTGTATGTGTCAACATGTCCTGCAGAAAAATGCAGGGTCAAGACAGTGCCCTCCTATTCTACAGCCCAGAATTTCCCCTGCTGTGGAGGGCTGAGCTCCAGGGACCCCTTCCCGAGGCATCAGATGCATGGTCTTGTCATGTCAACACAAACACAGACAAGCAAAAACTGGACTTGCTGCTCATTAAGCATCTTCATTAGCACATGTCTAAGTAGTGATAAAATCCAAGTACAGGACTATATGTCAAAATAAGGACCATATTTCAGTTCTGGTCATCTTAAATGACAAATAATTAAGGTGATGAAGAAGGTTGCTTTTACTGTCTACTCAAACAAAGGAAAAGGAGGAAACAAGATATATACTGTACCCCAAAAGAAAGGAAGACTAGATATAAAGTTGGTTAGGAATAATTTTCACAAAACCTTTTCTGGAAAGGTTTTTGTGAAACCTTTTCCAGGAAAAAACAAATCACAGCAATATTCATAGCCTGGATTTTATTTAGTTCCTCTCTTTTCCGGCATGACTATAGTTCTGGCTGCTCTTAGGAAAGTTAGGAAATGAGGTAGCTTCAATATTAATGTAGTGAGCTACATTTGCAAAGGCAATCAAAGAGCTTTACATGGTGTTCCGAGATACCGGAATTCAATTCACAGGATTTGCCAAAGCTCTATTTTTATTTTGTCTTCATCTGATGTTATCAAGGTTGTTCATGTTCCAAAAATGGATGAGTTTAGCAATAGTTAGCAGTTGGTAATAGGAGTCAAGAAGACCAAGGCTTTTAACACATTCAGAATGTTTAATTTCCCCTCCATCTGATGATAATAACATGTAAAAAGAAAATAACACAAAATTATGCGGATTTAAAAAAGCCTCCCACGCACCTTATGGAATTAAAATACTGTGTGGGCCTGTAACCATGAGTATGTTCACTAAGTATGATCTCCAGAAGCATGCTATATTTGAGAAAAAAATGAAATGAAAAATTAATGGTTGCTGTTTTATCCAAACACTTCACTTTCCTAACATTTTGCTATGCCCATTAGGTAATCGTGCCATTTATGTTTAACTAAAAATTTCCCTTGGGGTGATATCCGTAAAATTTAAATATTTGCTTATTCATCTGTAGAGTTTCTATTATTGGAACATAACATTGCAGCATGTCTTGAAGTATGTCCAAGGAAAGGTCAGGTTTTGCTGAAGTTTTCTTGTCTGAAGCTTTTTCATGCCAAAAATGTATTTAATGGTATAGTCAGCTGGGTACTTCCGTAAGGGTGGATGATTTTGGTTGTGGTATGAAGAGCTGGTTGGAAGTCTGGCTTCCCAGGCAATCTTGGCACAGAACCAAGACGTATATTATGCTTTGCAGAGTCACAGAACAGCCTGATGCAGAAGACATATTGGAGACAAGGGTGGGAAATCCTATCTGCTTCATCATCCCAAGAGATGTGGAGAGGGGAGGAAAAAAATGACAAACCCTTCTCTGAGATGTTTTCAGGAAGCAATGCCATGAATGTATACTATAAGTGCTTTTCATGAGCTTTATTTTTAAGCATGAGGGACGGGACTCAGAAATTATTAAAACAAGATAAGATAGGCACAGTCTTAGTGTGTTCGGGAGTACACGTGTTACTGTGTTTTGTTAATAATTAGCCTTTTTTAGTTTGCCTAAAAAAAATACAAGATAACCATAGAAAACTACTCCTTCTAATGGTACCGGCAGTGCTGTAAAATGAGACCAGCCCGTGTTATGTTATAACACAGCCACAGTAGTAAATAATCCCATTCTGGCTGTCGTCACGAGTATTTTAGATTCCTGGAATTAGATTAGGTCAGAAACACTAGGAGGTGAAACTGCAAAATCCGCAGAGCAGAAAAAAAGATGAAGCTGAGGGTGTGGGAGCCCTCTTTTCCTACAGCCACTCATCTTAAAATGCTGCCCATAACTCAGCAGAGCAAGTACCTCACAAATTGAGAGCACTGCTTGTCTCTGCTATTCCCAGAGGCCGTACATGGATGCTGAACATGCCTGCATCATTTGTAAATGCTCTTTATAGTGTCCCTACAGTAAATACAGCATAATATGAACAGTATGAAATTTGTGTCAAAATTTACTCATTTTCTTGATCAAAAGGAGACAACTTTGCTCACAGTGAACCCTTTGGAAATCTAAGTTTTTCTGGAAATAACACAGTAGTTGGTAGAGCCTGGAAATAGAATGGTATGTGGGGGATTTAGTAAATATAATTTAGGATATAAGAGTCACTAAGGGGATGCAGAATGACATGGCAAAGATGCACGTACAAAATACAAATACAAACCAGATTTTTCACGTAATGGTGGTGGCTTGTAGTATAGATCCTTTATGATCCAGTTAGACTACAGTTATGAATTAAACTTCAAAGAAATTTAACAATCGTGTTTTTGTACTACATATAGTTTGACAGGCTTCATTCATAAACCTCATGCACTAAGAGCATTTTACGAGGTATTATTACAGAAGCACTGAAAAGATACAGTAACTGTGAGCAGGTTTTTGCTGGAAAACATTTCCTCAAGAAGACAGTCATGCACAGCAAACCAGAAATATGCTATTTTTAAAAGGATTTGTATTTAGAAAGCATCTTCAGGAAGAAGAGATGGAATGTTATCTTCCTTAGGTATATGCCTGTTAAGAAATTTTTATCATGTACAGCAATCTAATGTTAGATCATGTAAGAGGGGGTTTGCACATTCCTTTCTCATTTCTGTTAGGAAATTAAATCCTGATAAGGTTCTATATGATGTCTCTTATCACTCTGTAGAGTAGCAATTTAAAGACCAGAAACACATATGGTTTTTCATCTTTATGATCCAATTTTTGACCACTGGAGTTTGTTTCCTGCTGCTGTTTTCATGAGGGCAGAAAATGCTTTGTCCAAAATCCACTTACTTCGCTGCTGGCCTTCAGTTTGAGGAATGTTCTGTTAAATCCCAAATACATGGCTGCAGTATTGAGCAAAAATTGGCTTCCTGCTAATAAATTAATACAAATAGTGTTTGGTTTTCTCTCGGCTTTCTCATTAGTTCCTCATGTGAAGGGTGAATAAACTGTAGACGAGAAATGATAAGAAAACGTTTTGCAAAATGAAGCATCAGTTACAGAGTCAAAGAATTGACTGTGCTGAAAATGAAGCAACGAGAAAAGCAAACTGTGGATGTGAGGACTCTGTGGTACTGCCAAGAAAGATAGGACAGGCCTGCCAGCCACAAAGGGAGAGCGTAGGGGCAACCTGGAGTGCCAGTGTCAGACTGCACCAGAGAACCTCCACAAGTATAGAACGAGGAAGATGAAGGAGAATATAAGGGTAGACATGTGCCCTGCATCTTTATATTCAATCTCATTTTGCATCAGCATTCCCTGTAGGGAACATGTCCCGAGGTGCAACAGGTAGGCACCGAAGTTAGGGGACATGCGCAGAGCCAGACCCTCCTATTGGTTAAGAGTCACGTGGGATCAAGGTATAAAAAGGCGCGCGTTCTTTAAATAAACCTCTTTGTTTACCACCTCACAGAGAGCGTGCCATGATTTCTTTATTATACAAAGACAGCGTCCACGTGGACGCTACATATGGCACCCCAGATGGGACCGAATCTACATTAGATCAGATATTTTAAAACCTGTAGCAAGTTCTATCGGTAGGATCTCCGGTTATCACTTTAGTTTTATAAAGTGGGAGTCCTTTTACCGAAAAAAACCTAGACGTCTGTAAACGTTGCCTTGGGGGAGTCCAAGGAACAAAATTAGTGAGCTCAAAAAAGATAGGTTAGTGCACAAAAAACGGGAAGAAAGAAGAAAAAAGAACTCGCCGAGAGATCGGAGCGGGCGGGCACCAGAGAAAGCGGAGAGGACCGAAACAACATCGCAGCGGTGAGTGAGCTGAAAGGCAGCCTGTGCGGCCAGGACTGCTCCCCGACCGGCAGCGTGACCGCAGCCCAGATCCCCGAGCCGCGGGACGCGCCGAAATCGCGGGGAAACCCCTGCCGCGCCGCCGCCGCCGCCGCAGCTGAAACAGCCACGCGGCCCGGCGCCGCAGCTGCCCGCACCACCCCAGCCACCCCGCCCGGACCCCCGCATTGGCCGTCTGCCTAGCAGAAAGCCCCCAGCTCCACGCCGCCCGCCGCCCCTGCAAGCGTTCGCTGCCCCTTCCTCCGGCCCCGCCCCCCGCCCAGAAGCCGCGCGGGACAGGGGAAGGCACACCGAACGCCCGCAACCCCCGGACCCACCTCGCCTAGCGAGCCCCCGCCACCACCTTCTGCCGACCCGCCCGCACCGCGCCGAGAAGGACCACGCCGCCATCGGGCCATCCCTGTACCCCGTACCGTGCTGAGGGACGCCTCACCGCACGCCAGACCCCCAAGGAGACGTTAGCCGCCACGCCGAGCCGCCACAGCCGCCGCGCCAGCCGCCGCGGGGAGGAACAGGACCCCGTGCCGCAGCGCCGCGAGAAGCCTTGCTGCCAAACCGCCGCCGCAGCCGATAACAGCCCCGCGCCGCGAGAGGACCCCGCGCCGCCGCTGCGCCGAAAGCACCGCCGCCGCCCGAGCCGAGCCCTGAGCCCGCCCGAGCCGCGAGACGACCCCGCGCCAGCCGCGTGCCACCGCTGTTTGCAGCCACCGCCGCTGAGCCAGGAAACCAGCCGACCAGAACCGGGAGTAGCCAGCCACTAACTACACAAAGAACTTCTGCCCGCGCGCATCCAAACCGCCGCGAAAAGGTAAACTGAAAAACTTTTTCCTCACCGCAATTTCAAAAAACACAGATTCACCACACACAGCCCACGAAAGGACAACACAAGAGCATAACACCCATAAGCACCCCCCCAATAACACTGCCCTCAGCAGCCGCCCAACTTTTAGGTGTAGGGACACAAACGCCCAAAGTCTGGCGGGGGGGAGAATGGGAGATGTTCGTGAATTGAACACTGAGTCAGAAGCCCAGGGCCAAAGGCACACGGGCCGTTGGGAGGGGACGGAGCCTGAAATGCGAGATCCCCACTCATGAGACCATCGCAGAGGGCTCCGTCACGGTGACCGTGGGGGCAAGCCAGCAGAATCACCTCCCCGTCCCGCGAATGACTGCCGGCCACGTGTAACCTCATGGGCGTCGCCATCTTGCCCATTAAAATGCCCGGGTACTGAACTGTCTCTTCCGGTCCCTGAGCCGCCCCGCCCCACCCATAGGCGCGAGGGGGAGGTAGCCCCGCCCCCTCGCCGCCTCCGACACCCGCCCACACCCCCCCACCGGCAACCGAGGCTACCGCAGCCACGGGGAGGGGGGGAAGGGGGGAGGAGGAGGAGGAATTCTCAGTAGTTCCGTCGGGAAGGAGCAAAAAGGCAGACAGGGAAAAGTCGGATAACAGGTGGGAAAACAGGGGTAAGGCAGTTCGACTGGGTGGCCTGAAGGATAATCGGGCATACTCAAATGAATTTAGCCAAAGCCACGCCCCTCAGCCTGAGCCCCTACACGAAGTTATTCAAAGGCTGAGGCATTTGGTAAGAGATAGTGGCATATCCCTAAATGATGCCTGCGGGTATCCGAGGGCATTGAATTCCATCCGTTTTTCCACCTCACATGACACAGAACATGTGCACTGCTTATCTGACTTTTGGGAGAATGGTGCCAATAACACACCAAACACCCCAACTGGTATAACAGTAAATCCATTGACTGGAGAAGGGAGACACAACACAGCAGGTACCCAATTGAATCACTCCCGAGAAAAATACAAAGTAACAATCAAACAGGCGCTGAGAGCCATGAGAAGGCTTCTCACCACAGACAAAAACGGCAACCTGCCCAGCACAAGAGTGTTACAAAGTTGTACTGATCCAAACTCACAACATTTAAATCGGCTGCGGACTGCTTTGCATAGGCAAATTGAATACAATGAGGCCAGAGAGATGCTGTATAAGCAGTTGGCTTCTGATAAGGTGAGCACGAGCTGTGAAAAGGCTTTGCAAACCCTCTCTGGAGGGGTTGAACACAGCACCGCTGAGCTGGTTCAACCTTACCAAGGAATTGGCTCTGAGGAGCACCGATCTGCCTCTCTAGCTGCGGCCCTAGAAGCCCAGCTAGGAATACGAAAAGAGGCCAGACTCAGAGCAAGTGGTGTCAAGTGCAGTAGCACTGACCGCTCTCAAGGAGATTATATCTGGAAACCCCTTTGCAGCAATACCCCAAAGTATTCCAATGGCAAGGAATGGGCTGAGTTACACCCAGGGTGCCGAGGGCGAAACAAGTGCGTTGCTGCCAGCATCGTCCTGCTTGTTGCCGTCCTGCTTGCTGCCTTCTGTGCCACTGGCCTTCATGTGCCAGAGAGGAAGCAGCTCGAAGCAAGCCCCAAAGTGACAACAAACAGCCTAAACAATGCCCTTATATACTACACACCCAAGAAAGGTGACAGATGGAGAATGCTGCCAGACACCAGAGCAGTAAGCGCAGTCATAAAGCATGTAGGAGCACAGCAGCAAGGACTGCCTTTACCCATTGTGCTCCCAACGAGTTGGCCGCTATTGGTAACTGATTTAAAGACTTGTTCCTCTACCACCTTCCTACACCCTGAGAATGTTCCAAGGCTTACCTGTCCCATCATGGCCTTGTGCACGGCCTATGCAAGTATATTGCTGGGCTGTCTATCCTCAGGGGATGCAAATAACCAAGCAAGATATCAGACAACCATGATACACCCTCATACAGGTAGCATACCAATGAGCATGGCCACAGGAAATGAACTGCCATTTACTCTTACTGCTCTAATCCAAAATGTCCAAGATGTAGGGTTACAGCTTACAGCAGAGAAAATGCAGCAACCGTTACCCTGGACTTTCCTTGGACAAGAATTCACGCAGCAAAAAGATTCTCCACAACTGCTGCAGCTCAAGGTAAAAAACACTTTATATTTACACGAGTTGCAAAGCTTTAAGGGGCCACAAACCGGTTAAGGCCTATTTTAGGCATAACCACAGAGGAGCTACACCCTCTGCTTCAGCTGCCAAAGGGAGACTCCAGTCCAATGTCTAACAGGCTACTGATACCAGAAGCCAAAAGAGTGTTAGACATTAGTACCAAGGCAATAGAGAGAGGGATAGGCAGAGGGAGAAATCCTGAACTACAAATATGCCTGACCCTCATTCCCAGCAAGTATCAACTATTAGCAGCCTTGTTACCGTGGGATCAGACTGAAAAAGACCCACTGCAACTTCTAAGGTGGCTAATTTTGCCCCATGTACCATCTAACACTGTGTGGACTGTTAATGAGATGTATGCAAAGCTTGTCATTCAAGGCAGAGAAAGACTGCAGAACTGAAAGGAGGGGACCCTGCCTTTACCACCATCGACTTGCCAGCTACGAAGGACAATTTGGATAGGATGCCAGCTGAGGACACAAAGTTCCGAGCTGCCTTAGCAAGCTTTCATGGTAAAACTCTAATGCATCTCTCAAAACACAGGTTGTGGGCAAAGACAACTAATCTACCTTCCAAAGCCACGACCAGATGCAAACACGGACCAGTGAAAGGCTTCAGGGCCTTCACACCTGCATCTGGAAACAGCATAAAAGGCTGTAATAACTCAGGTAAAATCCTGCTACAAAACAAGGGAAGGACAGACGCCGACCACGAACCACAGCTGTGCAGGTTCTAGAAATGACCTCGTCTGTATTGTCTTGGGAAGTTTATTAAGCAATCTCTGAATGTTATAACTGATTTCTGTTATGTTGCAAGTTGATGCCCCATCTTGAAGGTTTGTTTATTTGAGATATCCTAGTATTTACTTGTTAATTGAAATGCGTTCTGTTTGGTTTCTTGTGAATTACAGAAGGTTTGGATTTTCATACACATGCATACAAAGTAACACAATGACAGGTAAGGGCCAACAACTAATAAAGAACTTAGTGACTGACAAAATAACAACATTTAACATCATATCTAAGGTCTTGAAGCAAGCGAAATTGTCTAGTTCATTTTTCCATCAGGACATAAGATCCTTAAACAGACAATTCAAATAACATTCAATTAGCTCAAGACCTCATCATGTCACGCCCAAACTGTCAAAAAAATCACAACAATGCCATCTCAGAATGCATTAACCCCACATGGTTAATTGCAAATGAGATTAAGCAAACAGATATCACACACATCTCTAAAATGGACATATTATAATATGTACATGTAACAGTAGGTATATACCAGCATCACGTAACCTACACAACACCCACTGCAGAAAAGGCCAAAAGTGTGAGACACTTTGGCTTAGTTGCCCAGCAACTATTGGTCCATAATATTCACATTAAGGCAGCTATATCTCCTATCAAATAGGAAAATTCTTATGTCACAAGTGTTCCACACTCACTCAGTACAGAGGTAATTACACAAAGAGCACACAACACAACAAAACAGTGTCAACTAAACAAAAAAGGGGGGAGAGAATCTGTATAGCTAAAAGAATATCTGTGAAAAACCATGTATGTATTAATTTCCAATTGTGACAAGCTAGAAACATGTGAGTAAGAAAGGTAATACAAACCCCAGGCTAGTGTACCTCTCCCAAAACATCGGTCATGGTAAGGGATTTGGTATCTGGGCAGTGGACGAAACCACTAAATCTGATTTGGGATAGAGGCTACGCTGGTGAGTCTGAAGAAAAGAGTTAAAATGAACCCCTTCCAGGTCTGTTGCACCCCACAAGGTACAAAATCACATCAGCAAGAACCAGAATGACGCAAAAGTTATAAGAAGGTTATGTTTATGTTTAAGGTTTACTTTAAGGACGACCAGTGTAGCAAAAAACAGTTTATAAAAACCCATGAATGTGTGTGTATGATGCGTGAGATGATGGCCATCAAAGCGAATGAAAGTATGAATGAACATGAGTGTTGTATGTCTGGACAAATATTGGAACACTAAAACACCTCACAAATAACAATACCTCCGCCACAGGGTCATTTAAGAGAATGTAGTTCTGCTAAGCTTAGCCCGTTTCTTAATAAAGTTGTACTCCCCAGTTATTTAAAACCCTCAGGTTAATAAAGCTTATAAGTTTGCACGGTTAGGCCAAGGCCTATAGATTAATAAAGTTATTTCTCCAAGTTGCACTACCCTATAGGAATATAAGAAAGTTTTAAAAGGTTCACAATAGGACTATAAGAGGCCAAGGCAAGCAGTATGCTGGATCATTGCAAGCCTTGGTAGTTTATAATGTACTGTTCTGATTGTTTGCGCTGTTGCCTTTGTAATGTTCTCGTGACCTTCTTATACAATTAGGAAGGGGGAGATGTAGGGAACATGTCCCGAGGTGCAACAGGTAGGCACCGAAGCTAGGGGACATGCGCAGAGCCAGACCCTCCTATTGGTTAAGAGTCACGTGGGATCAAGGTATAAAAAGGCGCGCGTTCTTTAAATAAACCTCTTTGTTTACCACCTCACAGAGAGCGTGCCATGATTTCTTTATTATATAAAGACAGCGTCCACGTGGACGCTTCAGTTCCCTGAACGTTATTTTTATTCTCCAAGTCCCTTGGTGAGACAATTTTGTTACAGCTCCTGCTTTTCAACCTTTATGGTGTTATTACAAACCTAATCCATGTTTTGCTTTCTGAAAATAATGTGGAGGACATAATGGAGATGAATATTCAGTAAAGAAACTTAAATTGCTCTCTTTAAGGGTTGATCTTGAAACATAATCTGCCTGCAAGTAGATTACGCTTCTGGTCATTTGGATATAAACATACTTTTATAAGAGAATTATTTGCTCTGGAAAGTGAGCAGAGGGAATTTAGAGAAGATGTACAAAAATAACTAGGAACCTCAAGGAAACAATTTATGTTTGAACATTAAAGTAATGACAATAAAGCTTCACCAGCAGAAGCTACAGGGACTCCAGTGTCTTGCAGTAATGCAGGAGTATTTGTAAAGAGGAGAAGGAAAGACTGAAGATTATTTTATTTCAGTGTTAGGTCACATAACTGATGGGGATTTCCAGGTGACAGAAGTGAAGCAGTGAAGACATTTAAAAGTGGCAAGTTTAGGCATCATGAAGGACTGAGGGACCATCCTGGCAGTGGCTGAGTCTACCAGGCTCAGGCTTAATAAATATGAGGTAAAAATTCCAAGATCTGCTTCAAAACAAGTAGTTTTAAGGGGTGGATTGGTTATTTGTTTAGTTGGAGGTTTTGTTGTTTTCGCTTTCTTGTTTTCAAACTAACTCAAGATCAGCAAGTTTAAACATAAACTGATTTCTTCCAGAGTGGTGAGAAATTGAGTTGAGATTTTTTTTTCTTTCTGCATGTTTGTTTGGTTTTGATGTTTTTGTTTTACAGTAAATGTATTTTCCTGTAAAGACTGCAGCACATTGGTTCCCAAGGAATAGTTGAGTTTTGGTTTGACTTTTAAAAAATTTTATACTTTCTTTTCCTCTTAACTTCACGCATTTCAAATGCATTAGGATCATTGGTTCTAGTGGGAATGCCAGTGCTAAGATTAGTTCAAGGGTAATTTAATATATTTAGGAGGTGTCAGTATTGAAATTCTGTAAAAGCAAATATGCATTATTTTTAGTGTAGGTCTACATAATCGGTATCCCGTATTAAATTTAGGTTTGCATGGAGAAAATGCATTTACAGTAGTATGTCAAGTGACATTGGAGTGTACATAGCAATAATGAAAGTAAAAAATTAAGCTCCTAACTAACCATGTATAAATATATATGCACGCATACATTGTGTCATGATTATGCAAAGAAAAAAGTGGAAGATGGTCTTTTAAAACCAGAGGTTTATTTTTGATGACCCTATCCATGTAATCATCACGAAGAATTGTTGATCTACAGGGCCATGTGAACATAGCTGTAGAGCAGAAAAATCTTGGAAGTACCTTTCTCCACTCTAATCATAAGTAAATTAGGTCAGAATTTTAATTAAATTAACATGTAGTCATTGATAGTAGTGGTACTTCGTTCTCCCATCTTAGAGACAAGGATTTTTAATTCAGAGTTAAGCAATACAAGAGCAATATAACTCCAAGGCAACTCAAAAACTGGATGAAGAAACAACTGCTCATGTTGCTGCCTGGGCACCAAAGTGTGGCTTACCCATGGCAGTTGTCTTGATATTGCTATTAATAGTATTTTGCCTTGTCTTCTGATTACACAGGTTTTACAGATACTCAAGGAAATGTACATTTGGTAAAACTTAGCATGATTTACATAGCTTGAGCTAATGAGTAAGTTTTTACTTAATTAAATGAATTATGTAGACATTTTTTAATTGTCAAAATGCCAAAACAGATATGCTGGGGCTTTGGAAATCCTCCCTATTTTTAGAGCAATACTGCCTTTATTCCTTATAATGATTTGTTTTCAACCTAGTAATCTATAATGTACTCAAGGCTATTTTGATATCGTTATCTTTAATTAAGCACACAAGTTATTAATATTTTGAAAGTTGGATTAAATTCTTTTGATAGTGTTTTAATGTGCCTATTTGTAATTATATTCTTTCGCTACAGCAGACACATTGATAAGTCATTAGTTATTCTGGAAAAAAAATAATTGTTCTAATGAATAGACAAGGCCTTTCAGACAGTGATATTGTCAAGCATCATTCAGGAGGACCATAATAAGTACCTTAAGACTATAACTGTACTACATGTATCTAGCAGTATTTAAATCATAAGTCATAAAAATTGTGTGGTTTTAAAACTATTATTGTGTAGCTCATACATATTCCTGCAAGGAGTTCTATAGCCATTTTAAGGTGTACTGTAAAAAAGATAAATTAACCATAGAAGTCTACTGAGATAAAATCAGGAGGCAAAGCTTGGGTGCAGAATAGTAAACCAATGAGGCTCTGACAGCCTCTGCACCTTGTTTCATTCTCCAAAGCAAGTCTTATGATGTTGCTGACGTGTGGTGTGTCCTCTAATGCCCCAGAGCCACGAGGTAAATCTGGGACTGCCTAAGTTGTCACAGAGTACCCTGAGCTGGAAGGGACACACTGGGATCATCAAAGTCCAGCTCCTGGCCCCTGCACACAACAGCCCCAAGAACCCCACCCTGTGCATGAGGGTGTTGTCCAAATGCCTCTTGAACTCTGCCAGGCTTGGCACTGTGACCACTTCCCTGGGGAGCCTGTTCCAGTGCCTGACCACCCTATGGGTAAAGAACCTTTTCCTAATACCCAGCCTGAACCTCCCCTGGCAAAGGTTCATCACCAGTCACCATCATCACCAGTGTCACTGCTGCTGAAAGTCTGAACTAACTCTGTGATTACCCACGTGTAGAATTATTACCTGTTCCTATATAAGCTGTGGTGCAAGTGGTGCCATCTAAACTGTGCATGGCAAAAGCCTTGTATTACACAATATTGGAAATATCCTTCCCCAGCGTGTGCTTAATATTCTACCGTGTTTTGGTACTGTTAGAACAAGTGCCCTGTGAATGTGAACCAGTTAATGTCTGATGTGATTTATGGTGTCTTAAACTGGGAGGTCGTAGCCATAAATATTGTAAAGGGATTTGATTTTCAGATGATGCCAAATATTCCCATTCTGAAAAATGGGTCTCACTGAAATGTGTAACGTTGGGAAAGTAAACACATCGCTTTTAATTTAGTTTCCATTCTTTTCTGTGACTATTAGAGATCACATGAAAAAGGAGGACATCATAGCATGTCATATATTGAACTCAATGAAATCTATTAAAATAGTAATCACTGGAGGCTTTTTTTTCTCCAGTGGGTCTCTAATTTACATTTACTCATTCAGGAATAAATAGTACTACTTTCTGACCTGTCATCTGTCTCACCCCAACTCTCTTCAGCTCTTACATGGAGGAAATTATGTTGTTGAACTGAATGCTAAAGCAGCAAACTGTGTTTAAGATGAATTTTAGAGTTCATCCCTTAAAAAAAAAAGTTTTAAATTTTTTTTTCATCCCTTGCGAGAGTTTCAGAAACTATTCTATTCCTTCTTTCATTAATGTGACACTGGATTTCCGATGTAGCACAAGTACACATAGGGTGGGTATAAGTGTTTCCACATACTCAGAAATACTTGTGTGTACAGAGGGAGAGATGGAATTAATTAAAATATGAATGAGTGAATATTGGTGGTGTTCTGAGTTCTGCTACCAGTTCTCCTGAACTTCTTGATCTCATTACCACCACTCAGTGGAAAAGCCTGGAGCTAATGCCAAGTCCTGGTATGAACTTCAGGACTTCTTCCTTCTGCTTCAGTAAATGAGCCCAAGCTCACTGAAGGTGAAGTATCTTATTGACTGTGGAAGACTTTTAATCAATTCTTTAGACTCCAGATCTTTTAACTCTCGAAAAAGTTGTGTGGACAAGGAAAATAATCTATTTCTCATAAATGGCCACAACTCATCTGCTATCATGGATCTCAAAATGTACTGTTTTCCTATTTATTCCTGCATTTGCTTTTGTTTATCAGGTTTTCTCTTAATGCCTCATTTACTTTATTAAAAGCCTTTAATTTCTTAAGTATCTTTGAGTGTTATATTCTTTAACAAAGCAAGTTTTGATGGGATAAAATTAAGTAGAAAAATTTAACTGGTAGAAATGGAAAGTTGGTGCTCATTATGTAGTCAGCTCCCTTTCCAGAAAAGTACCAGACACTGAATGGCTGCTTGAAATCTCTTTGGATATGTTTATGGAGTTAAGGTGTTGTTGGCTTTAATGCAGTGCTAGCTATGTAACTTGTCTCCTGGATTTTAGGGAGCTTTGGCTGGTTGCTCTGTGCAAGCACACCCATTCTGTGGTCTTTCTGCTTTTGCTTTTTTATTTATGAAAGGGTGCATTTTTATTTTTTTTACTGAGTTTTTTTTGTGTTGTCACTGAAAGATTGTTCCTTGTACTGTTTTGCTACATTGTCAGAGAAGTGAAGTTGAGGAGGATTTTCTATAGCAGTCAGTTGTGAAAAATCTTGGAATGGTTTGCATTGGAAGGGACCTTAAAGACCACCTAAAAAAGACCATTTAAAGATACACTCCCTACTCCAGGCAGGGACACCTTCCACTAGAGATGGAGTCATTGTCTTTGATTAGATCATAAGACCCAATTTTTTTCTTATGATTTTTCATAATTTCATTTATTCTGTTTGGTTTTGACTTGGATGTTGGGTTTGAATGGATTTTGGAAAACTATAATTCCATCACAGACAGTTCTCGAGATTCACTTACCAGTTGCTTGCTCCATTTTCTTTCCAAGCAGAGCCACTCTATTTGATAGAGGCTCTTAAGGCAGTGTTTAACATAGCAGAATGTATTGCATTTTCAGTGTTTAAAAGGGGCAAGAGTTGCTTTTGCAGAGGGTTCTTTTGCCTTGGCTGGATCATCAAGTGTTTTCTGGCCTTTTTAAGTCTCATGCTAGTTAATGCTTTGTGGTACATCAGTAACTTGTTGGTGTCGCCTCATATTTAGTGTGTCATTTGTGAATTTATTTGAAATTTTTGGTTGTTTTAGTTTTTTGTTAGGAAGGGATTAGGGCAGAAAAAAGAAACGTAGTGTGCATGAGTTGTTGGGGAAATTATGCAGCATAAACATTAAGAAAAGTAGATACAGAGAACGGTGTATTTGATTCAATAACAACAGAAAGTTTTTCCCAATAGTATCCTGAATCAGACAGTGGTAGTTTGGTAATCTGAAAGAGAAGTGGCAGAAAACTGTTTGCATTTCTTAACCCAGGAATGTGGTGCTCGATATAGGTGCTACGTGGATATGTGAAAAGAGGGAGGGGGTAATTCTTGCTGGACAGTTTCTTCCCAGAGCTGTTCTGAACGAGCTGTGATATAAAATTCTGTGCTTTGGAATGCTGCATGACCAAAACTAAGAAAAAAAACCATACTGTATGTTTTAATAAATCTTTGTTGCTACTTTTGAGATCGAGCAGGAACAGTAGTTTAAGCCTTGACAGTCCTCTTCCTGTGACAAAATTTGGAGGGCTGCAGGCTACAGCCCACGATTTGACTGCATGCTCCAGGGCTTTGTCACTACTGCCTTCCCTTAGCTTTGTGCTACCAGCGCTCCACTCAGCTCAAGTGTTGAAACAGGGAACCCACTCTGATCCTCTTCACATGCAGTGAGGGATGTGCTGAGGAACTAGGCTACCAGGCTGTCCCAGTTTCCCCTTTTTCTAGCTGTGCCACCCCCATAGCTGATGAATGAATGCAGTTGTAATATAGTGTATAATGTGTATTACACCATAATGGCCTCTAAAAGGTACGTAGGATACTCCTACCAGGATACTCCTGGTTTTTCTTCCACTTAATGCAAGGATGACAGACATCAGAAATAGGGAAAAACAGCCAAGGCTAAGGGAAAAGGAGAAAAAAAAGAGCGATACAAGGAGACTAAAAGGGCAGGAGATGGTAAAAAGGTGTTTCTCAGACAGCAGATTTCTTAAGGGAGAGTTTATCCTATTCTTAGGATAAACTGAGTTTTGTTGAATTCAATAATTGCTGTGGGAGCTTAATTGAGTTTCTTGTGACTTACAGCACAGATACTCCTTTCTATCCTTGATGGAAATGTCTCAGTAGAGTGTGAAAGATTTCTCAGGATATGTTTGCTTGGTAACACATACTTTGTGCCACACTTTAAAGACTATTAAGCAAAAGGGGTTTGTTTATACAGTAGAATATTTTTTCTGGGTTATGCCAGGGCTATTTCTTGAATGATTAATATTAAATATTGGAATGCAGAATACTAAGTGTTGTCAGAAGCAGAAAAACAGCACAATATATGTGAATTACTGTAATTTGTTCACTGGCTTCTAGTTCAGAAGTTTTCCAGAAAGTATCTCAAATCCATAGCCTGTTTCTTGAGTTAGTATTTGCAGTTGTATACAGGAACAACTCCTGGGAGGTTTCTTCCAAATAGGAAGTATCAGGGAGAATAAGAGGAGTAAATAAGCAGTACTTGTTATTATTATTATATGGCAGAGATTTGAATAAATAGTAATACACACAGCTGAAACCACAGATGGTTACCCAGGGGAACAGGATAAAGACTGAAATAGGTAAGACTAATGATATGTAGGATCCATGGGGTTTAGGGATTGATGAAATTAGTGATTTATTACAAATAAAAAATTTGTGAAGGAAGCAGTATATTGAGCCTGTGTGATCATAACAGAATGAGGCAGGAAAACTTCAGTGAAGGATTAAGATAGCGAAGTATCAGAGAAGATCAGCCAAAAAAAATAATAATAAAGAGGTAGGAGTAGAAAATGTATATTTTGTATGTTGGGTGCTATTTAGTACTACTAGTCATTTGTTTATCGAGTGCTTTGGAGGAATCAAGTGGTCTTTCGTTGTTGGTTTTTTTCCTTCCTCAATAGAGGAGGACAATAATCTTCATTAGCAGAAGCTTTAACAGCTTTTAAAGCTGTTTCAGTCACTCCTGTTTGTTACAAAGTGGGTTGAGCCTTTAAAATTTGAGCTACAGGAGTAGATAATTTCTCTGTTGCTACAATAACATGTTCCCAAGTTCTCGGACTCTAAAAGAGCGTCCAAGCAGTGCCTGCACACCTCTGAAAGGCCAGCCAGCAGCTCTCTCTATCTCTGTATCTACAACCCTGAAAGGGCCCAGGTATGGCTTGTAGCAGGTGTGACAAAACATGTCAGCAGTGTGTTAATGCAAGGATTTCAGAGGAAAAGGTTCCAGTTCTTCGAAATGGTGTATGTGTGGAGTTTCGCTCCCAGGCAGAAGGGTCCTCACATATCAGTAATGTTATATTTAGAAGGTGGAAAAATTTTTTCTAGTCCAAGTTGGAATATATTTATTCACAGAAAAGCATTGCCTAATTTTATGTCTTGCATAATAATATTTCATGCATAAAAATTTCATGTCTTTTCGTTAATCCATGCTACCTTAAATTCTGACACTTTTTGAGAGAGAACAATACCTGTGATCCTGTCTGAAATAGGAACCAGGCCTTAAGAGTCCTGTGTGGTTAAATTTATCAGATTTTTTATAATACTGACTTCATTTTTACATGGTAATGAACTTGCTGGTTATTTCTAGATGTACCCATACACGCTCAAAACCAGAAAAATAGTATTACTGTGCGTGTATATTATCACACTTTTTTTTGCTGTAATAACAGCAGCAAATTCTGATCTCTCACCTGTGTCTCAGCTGTCAAAACTTTCCACTTTTGCCATTTCCGTAATTCCTTCCTAAGTATGGAAATGCTGATGGATGAGTGACAGCTGTCAAAATTTACAATTCACTGTGTACAAAGGGAAGTAATGATAGAAAATGCTTATCAGAAGGAGGCATCGCTCAAAAACCTGGTCTTTCCTTCATCAAGAGAGAGTAATTTCTGCCAGGAAAGTGTTTGTGTGTGTCCCCCATCCCAAATTTTCTGGCAGCAGTTCCTTTATTTTGGAAGGCAGGATGATAGGATGGTGGGTTTATGTTGCCAGGAGTAAATGCTGACTAAAAGACATTTTCAGATGTTACATCATGGTTCTGGACTTCTTTTCTAAGGTGTTCCCTCTTTTGGCACTGGAATTTCACCCCATCAATCTTGATTTTTACAACCCAGAATAAAGGTAAAGCATCTTGGAAGATGAGGCAGCTATAAGAGTGTTTCACGCCTTACATGATAAAGCTGCAAATCATAGATACATTATGGAAAAAAAACCCAAACAGAAAAACAAACACCAGAAACAACAAACCACACTTGAGCATCTTTCTTTCTTGAGCACGTCTTATACTGTGACAAATTCTGTTCCTGGCAGCGAGCTCCAATTTGTGAGCTGCAAAAAGAAAACACTTGTGCTGGTGCAGGAGCACGGGTATGCTATAGCTGCCTCATGCTGATGTACCTAATGGTTTTTAATCCACAGTTTGCTAGGGGCTTTATAGAACGGAGCGAGCACGTTATACGGGCGTTAAGGCTGAGGGTGAGGATCGCAGAGGCAGCGCCAGAGCCTGCAAGAAACCATGGTGGGTCTCCTTTACCCTGCAGCCGCCCAGGCCCTGCGAGGCCGGGCGGGCAGAGCCGCCTCCGCCGGCGGCCCCGGGCCGGGAGAGCCGTGAGTAACCGCGGGGGAGGACGCGGGCGGCCCAGGGGGGATGTGGCACCCCAGGAGGAGAGATGAGGACGCCCCGGGAAGGGGGGGATGCCGCCCCGGCGCTTCCCGATGCCGTGACCCAGAAGTTTTGCCAGCCCGCTTCTGATCCTGCAGCTTCGTCGGGCGGGATGCGGTGGGGATGGGCTGCGGCCGCCGCAGCCCAGCAAAGGGCGGGATGGAGCTTAGCCCGAGCGGGGATGAGAAATGACCCATTTCACCCAATTACGCCGTCACGGGCCGCTGGAGCCGAGAGCGGCGGGCGGAGGCGGCGATCCATCGGTCCCGGGGCCCGAGGGGGCTGCTCCGCCCCGGGCAGGTGGAGGTGCCTGTGAGTTAGGTGTTAGAGAAATATGAAATTAAAAAAAAAAACAAAAACGGGCGCAGGGGCTGCTCGGAGGAGGGGGGACCGCTGGGCTGGGGGCGTCGCACCCCCGACATCTCTCCATGTCCCCCCTCCTCCCCAATCCCGGAGGAAAACCACACTCGTCGTCGTCCCCACCCCCGGAAAAAGGAGGGCACACCCCACCTTTGGAGCTCGCTGGGTTGGGGGTGCCGGCTCTGCCCTCTCGCCCCGCCCGTCCCCCTTCACCTGCCGCCGGCCCGTCCGCGGCGGGGGCAGCGGGGCGTGGGGCGGTGGGTGGCGGTGGAGGCGGCGTGTGACAGATGTCCTCCTCTGACAGCGCTCGGTACCAGCCCAGTGGCTCCCTGCCATTGGCTCAGTGCAGCCGACCGGCAAGGCTGCTCGCTATAATAGCACTATGCCTGCCAGCGGCGGCGGCAGCTCGCTCGGCTCCGCCGCGGCCGCCCCGCCGCGCATCCTCCTCCTCCTCCTCCCGCGGCCGCGCCGCGCCTGAGGGGCTGCACCCCCCGCCCCGCCGCCGGCCCCGGCAGCGCCGGCCCCGGCCCTCCCCGCCCGGCCCCGCCGAGCCCGGCCTGAGGAGGCGGCCCCGGCCCCATGGAGTGCTACTACATTGTCATCAGCTCCGCGCACCTCAGCAACGGGCACTTTCGCAACATCAAGGGAGTTTTCCGCGGCCCCCTCAGCAAGAACGGGAACAAAACTCTGGTAATGGCCTTCTTCCCTTGCCTCCCCCTTCCCTCCTCCTCCTCCTCCTGCTCACAGCGGCGGCTCGGGCTAGCGGGAGCCGGGGGCCGCCCGCCCCGGCTTTGCCGCCGCGGGGACGCGGTGCGCTGCGCTCCCGCCCGCCGCATCCCCGGGGCAGGTGCGGGGTGTCCCCGCAGAGCCGCCGGGGTGGGGCTGCCTGCGGAGGGAGAGCCCGGGCACCTTTCTGGGCGGGGAGCTGCAGGGCCGGGGCTCCGCAGCCCGGGGGAGGTCGGGGAGAGGCGGCCGCTGCTCGGCTGCGGGCATCCCTCGGCGGGGGGGCCCCATGCCGTGTCCCCCTCCGTGACTCCCCGCCGTGTCCCCCCGGTGCGGGGACAGCCGGAGGTCCTGCCCGGGGAAGTGCAGGAAGGACCCGAAACTTGTTTACTGCGTTGTCCGAGCCTTTTGGGTAGAGAGATGCGTTTGTTCGAGCACAGCTTCAGAAACGATACAGGTTTTTGTTTGTTGGCTGCCAAGTTTTTTTAAAAGCAAACCTCGGGGTTTGACAGGACTTGGTGGCTTTATGCAGTTTGGCTAGATTCTCCGGAAAGTGTGCACAGGCTGCTCGAACTGTTTCTGTATTCATCCTCCGTACTTAGATATCTTGACATCTCTTGGGTTTCCGATGGTTTTGCTGACTTGCTTGGACTCGCTTCATGCTGTTACTGAACTTTAATGGAAGAGTGACGACGCAATAGCATTGGCAATACATGTGCTCTCCTGCTTGCTCAGATAAAAGGGATGTAGGATAACAGCAGGCTGGGCGAGCTGCATCACGTAACATCTCAATCACGGCACAACAAAGTGTGGACAGATGTCTGGAGAGGAGGATGGAGCTGAAAGAGGGGCTTAGCCACATTGTTTCTCTCTCTCTCCCATCACTGCCTTACTCCGAAATCCCCTTTGGAGGAGATGGAGCAGAACTTACCACATCCTTGTTCCCTCGAATGCACGACCTATATTGATGGGGAATTTACTAAAGTACTTAACGTTTGCTAGAGTTGGCAAGCTTGCAGTTTCTCCCTAAATAAAGAGATTAAAGCAAGTCTGAGCCAAGTCATAAAAATAGTAACTACTACGAGAGAATCTGAGGCAGATTTTTGGACTGTTTCAAATGTGAATTCCTGCTTTCACATTGTGAATCTTTACGATTTTCCTTGCTGTGGATTCTGCATATTTTTTCTGTTAGAGATTGCATTCTTGGAATTTTAAACAAGTGTTGTAGTATCCATGAGATGGCAATATGTGTGTAATATTTTACTATTACAGTTGCAAACCCAAGACCTACTGTAGAAATATTTGGTACACTTCAAATAATTGCATGATACATCACCTTCTTTCCACTGAACAATCTCAGTAAAGATGCATTTGGCAGGACTGAGAATACTCTGATGTAACTTTTGGACTGTGTATTGTCTTGCAGTTCATAATGGGTTCTGCTCCAGCAGCATTTTATTATTTTTATTTTTTTATTTTCTTGTGGCCAAAAAAGCAGCCCTGTATTCTCAATATTCCTGATTGATTTATTTACTGGTGAAAACATTAGTGGCCAAAAAATTTATGTGTGGGCAGTGAGTAGTGTAACTGGCAAAGTTTCTGCTGAGTTAAAAAGGAAGATGTTGACTCTGTGGGCAGCAAAATGAAGTCCTTCACTACGAAGTAAATAGTATAGGTGCAGACATCAAGACTTTTATTTCTGTTTGGGCTATTTTTAATTTATAGGAGCTAAGGATACTGCTGGGTCGTGATAGAGGGTGATTGCATGGTTTAGAGTGATAGTTCTGAGGCACTGGAGTACAACTCAGTCACTTTCAATGGGAAGATCAGTTGTTTATTGTTTCAGAGGATCTGTCCCTTTCACTGCAAATAAACTTTCAGACTTGATGAAAATATTTATTAATACAAAGTAGAGTATGTTTTTAGAAGTTCCAGTAAGAACATGGACTTTTAATATTCTCTTGGTGTCTTCCATCCTAGGATAAGACTGGGAGAAACAGCAATTTGTGAAGCTAAAAATCAGAAATTTTGAGCTGCTCTAGCTCAGACATATTTTCCTATTTTGCTTTAAAGTATTTATTGCCTCTTCATCTGTGCTTCAAACTTTCTAAAATCATGGCTTCCTTGTAAACTGAGAACCTGAAAACAGCCTCTCCTTGTACAGGGCAGAATTGCTGCCGTGAAAAACTTATATTTGTTAAGCTTTGATTCTCTTTCAAGAGTTCTGCCATCACACTCTAGAAATGAAGATACGTGCTACAGTAGAATTTCACAGCAAGTAGGAAAGTGCTGGTTCTAGTCAAATGGTGAAGTTGTGCTTTCAAGATGATTTTATATGGTGTATCTTCAAACCTGGAGCTGATTAGGTTTCAAGGGAGGAAGCTCCTTGGACCTTTTGGCTACTGTCCCCTTCTGGAGTGACCTGCCGTTCACCTGAAACTCATCTTTTTCTGCCCTGCTCTTCAGGAGAGGTCACTGAAAAACATTTTCCCTGACTGATTGTCCCTGCAGGTGATCCTTATGTTTTTGTCCTCTCTCTGTGTCCTGTTTCACACAGAGTTAGTCATTTGAAGCTTTGTGAAGTTTTGCTTCAAAACTCCCAGAAGGTAACAGGAAAAAAGAGTTACAAACCTTTTCTCACCTGGTAGGGGACACGAAGAACAAAGCTTTGTCCTTCTATAAAAGTCTTTCTCAGTGGAGAACATCAGAGTGTTACTTTTTGGTAGATAAGATGGAATAACACTGTTTCTATTGCTTGGTTTCTAGGCATGGCCTTTCTCCAAGGCATAAATATCTGTAATGCCCACTGAGTGCGGGGCTTTGAGATGGGCTTATTTGGGCAGTGGAGAGAAGTGACTGAGGGATGAAGATGTGAAGTGAGGATGGGAAGGCCACAGTTCTGTTCCTCAAGGGAAGACATATTGGGAAAACCTGAGCTCAGAGAGAAGAGCACAAGAGGGAACAAAGGAAAGGCTGGATTTAGGTTAGCTGTGGAAACAGGTTACTGTAAAAATTTTTTAATTAAATAAAATGAGAAAAAAATGCCTGTGAATGAACCTTTAGTGAGATGGTGGTGGGAAATGAAGGAGTGTGTATTTACATATAGTTCTGTGTATCTGATAACCCACCTTTGCACAGTACCCAGTGTCTGTGCTCCCCCATTGGGGTAGGGCCCCCTTACCCAATTGTAATCTGCTGCTCCGTATCAGGAAGATAAATCTGAGCAATGAATTCATGGGAAATGGGCTTAGCACTTGTGGAAGAATAGCCTCAAAAACTCAAAGTTACTCCAGAAGATGTATAGTTAAAAGAAATTGGTGGTATTTGGGCTGGTGGATAAGACTTTGTCCTCTCCCACTGCAGTTTGTACTGTCTGAAATATCCCTCAGATATGCACAGTCTCACTGCAATAGTTAATCTGCTGTTGGAAGGCTCCGTGGCATTTCTTTGGAAGGGGCATTTTGTTGGTGTACCACCCAAGTGAAGCAACTGCTGTCTGGTCTTTGGGTGGCAGGTGTTTTTTGAACAAGAAAGTCAAAACTTACCCTGTGGGTCAGTACTGTGCAATGATGTTACAAATTTCTAGGGCCTTTTCTGCATTTTTATGTATGCCTTGGTGTTTTAATCAATTGATATTGGCCTGATTGGTTGGCCATTTCTTGTCAGGGTTCATACTTGGTGACTTTGAAGCTTTCCCCAAGGCAGTTCTTTTTAGCAGTAGCGTTTTATAAAAGTTTGTTTGCTACAAGCACTTTGTTTTGCCCATGGATCTCCTGAACTTTTAATGCACTTACTGTGTTATTTTTTTTTTTAGGCCTTATGCTATTGACGCCAAATTACAGTAGTCTTTCTTCATAATTCATCTTCCTTGCTGTGGCTGCTGTCTTGCAGTTTATAATCTCAAAAAGTATTGAAACTTGTGCGAAAAAATTGCTCTCTGGAGAGAGAAATCAGCTGTTTGGAGTTGCAACCGCAGGCGATTTTTCTAAATCCTTAAAATGTCTTTCAGGATATAAACCAAACCATTTGAAGGCATTATCCTGGTTAATCTTTGGTTGGTCAGCAAGAGAAGTGACTCTTTGTTTGGTCTTCTGAGTAGCTGGTGTAGGGCTCCTTCACTTCTTTTAATTGGACAAATACATTTTCTCTGTTGGTGATCTGAACAAGTAACGTGCTATTACTTGGCCAGGGAGGTTTAGACCTCTCTGTGTTGTAAATTGCTACTGTAATTCTAGTTTGAAGTGTCTCGTTGATACAGATCAAAAGTAGGTAAGATAAAAATTCCCTGGTAAGTGGTTGGTTAAAGGACCAAATGTGCCAAACACTGGAATCTATTACTGTGTCTAGCATACACCTACATGTATTTGTAGGTTTATACTTTGGTTAAAAATATGTACACAGGGCACTTCAGGGGTAGAATATATATATATATGTATATATATATGTGTATATATATGTGTATATATATATGTATATGTGTGTATATATATATGTATATGTGTGTGTGTATATATATATATATATAACTTCTTTTAGAAGTCCTAGGGCATGCTTCTACTATTATGAAAACTCCACAGAGTTGAAATATTGACATGCAAGTGTCTTCTGAATGTGCCATCTGTTGTTCAGGCTCTGTTGTCTTTAGCTCTTTTAAATTTTGTAGAATATTTTTGTCTTTCCACATCAACTAAAGTAAACACGTTGGGGTGGACATAAAAAAATGTATTTTATGAGAGTTCCCATTACAAATGTCAATACCCTACTGCAGGAAGAAAGCAGTAAACTACCTCTAAAACAGCTTTCCTGGTGAAGACTGCAGTTGCAATTCTGCACAATCAGGGTAAACATCCACTGATTTCAAGCCATCTAGTACATATATAAAATAAACAATATCTACCATAAGTTTATTTTAAATACTCACAAAAGCAGGTCCTGCAATTCTGTTTGCCTTATCATATATTGCCAGTAGCTGGGCAATTTAAAAATTATATCTTATACATACAGAGTTTAATAGAACTATTGGACTGTACTTTAGTGTTTCAGAGTTTGTAGGGTAGAGTTGTTAGGCTGGAGTTGTGTTGGTTAAGGGTGAAAAAAAATCACCTGCTTTTTCTTCAGTGTTTTTGTTCCCCATGGATCTGCTAATGTCTCTTTTGACCTGAGCTTGGAACTTGAAAACATTCAGATCTTTTCTGCGAGAGAAACTGAACAGCCCTAACTCATTAAAATATTAAACTGGCAAAATAAAGTCTACCTAATTTAATTTTAATAATTAATAAGCGTCGCTTCAACTATGATTGAAAACCAGCCATTTAGAAGAAAACGAAATAGGCTGTTAAAGCATGAGGAACAATAAAATCATAACTGTGCTCTACTTCTCGAGTTCATTTGTACGAACTGCAGCCACTTGGTTTATTTTTTTTGAGGCTCTCAGTGTCAGTCCTTATTCAAGGCAGGAGCAGCAGGGTTGTTTGGGTGAGCTGAGTGGACAGGAAGCTATCATAGTTTAAGTGCATTTCTAGAGCAATTCTGAGAGGCGCCAAGCCTCGTGCAGTGAGAGGCAGCGCTCTTGTGTCCATCAGACTCTCTGTGAGTCCATCGTCTGCTCCAAAAAATAGCAGGAGCCGGAGTCCAACACACAGTAGGTTTAAACTGGGACAGCTTCTGCTTCAGAGCCATTACTGAGGCAGACTTTTGTACTGTAAAAGCTTATTAAATGCATGGTAAGCTTCAAACGCGTCGGTATTCTGTTGAATGTAATTAGACTATTACCATGGTTAAATTAGTACACTTGTTTAGTTTTTTCAGATCAAGGCCTTCAAGAGTAAGTCTGAGGAGAGCCTTCGCCTTGAATATATTTTCTGATGCAAATATCTGGAGCAATCTCGTAGCTCAGAGATACACAACGTTAATTTTAACACGTTGCTCACACTCTGGAAAACAGCGTTGCGAATATGTTGTTTTACCGTGTTTGCTAACTGGAAAACAGCAAGTTGGCTTCTGTGTTTTCAAAACCACGGATATTTTAAAGTCATTAAACTTATTACATCTTTTTAAGGTGCAGGTTGCAGTCCTAAAGGTCTTACCTTCCCTGTAGGCTCTGGGAACATACAGATTTTCTGACCTTCCTATCAGCAGGGATGTTGAAAAAATGAGTTAACTCTGAGTAGTGGATCTAGAGGACACCGAGCAGTGAGTGCCCTTTTAGTTCAGCACATTGGATTTTCATGTAGGACTTGACTAAGTAGCTGCCAGATCTTGGATGCCCCTAACTGGTGACAATTGCAATATTTCCTTTTTTGGAATGGCACTTAACCATGCCAACAGGAACAATTAATCTCTGCAGAACCCAAAGCCATTGAATAGATGCATCTTGAAATGTACGGATGAGCTAAAATAATCCCCCAAAATCAATCCCCCAGAGCATTTTCTATTATTGAATATCTTAATACAATTAATAATTATTTATAGGACAGTTTCTTTTAATGCTGCCTGTTGGTGATGGAAAGTGAGTTGATTTTTTTTGTTTGCTCACTTGTGATTCAAATGTAAACATGGCAGAGGGAATGAGCCTTCCTAATTCAGCTATCTGGCCAGTCCCTCATAAACAAATACTAGTCAGACCCTTTTATTTTTTCACCCATTTTTGGACCGAGAACAAATGTTTTTTTCTCCAGTGTTCTTGAGAGACTGTTTTATGATGAGCTGTGACTTACTATGTTGTTTAAAAAAACCCAAAGTAAACAAAACAACATTTACTCACAAGGAGGCACAATATTTGTCATGTTTAACCTTGTTTGTTCAACAGAGATAAGAAACTGCCTGAAGGCATCAGGAAACGGGAATTTTTAACTCATACTGTAATTAATTGATTTTGTTAAAATACGTTTACAATTCCCTTTCTCTGAGGACTGGCCATGGCAGAGGTACAGATTGGGCAGAGGGTTTCATTTTTCCCTTGGCAGAGGATGTTTGTTCTGAAGCATCTGAGTTGTGTGTGAACATGAATTTCTGTGGAATCCTTTTTTTAAATTTTTTTTTTACATTGACTCAGAGATTTAATTTCCAAATATTTTCAATATGGAATTTTAAATGGTGGTAGCTATACAAATAGTGGTGTGAGAAAGAGAATGCAAACTCTTCCTCCACTGCTGTAAAAACAAATCCACAAATAAGGCCTGGAGGGCGATCTCCTGATCTCCCACCTGGCACTGCTCCCTGCACTGCATATGATAAGGAACAGGGGTTTGTCATAAAATTCTTGAAATATCTTGGAAAAGGTTGAAATTTGGGTTGAGAAACCAAGAGAGGGGGTTTTTTTTGTTGTTTTCAGAAGCTCATCTATATTCTTACTTCATACGAATGATTTAGGACTCGTCAGGCTTTTTGTCTGACCATGCTGATTTGCATTTCTTTAAAATGATTTTTTTTGTGTGTGTGAAAATGATATCTTTAGAGAGGCTTCTTTCCCCAAGTAACAAGTGATCAGGCTACCTCCTCTGGGACCCAGCTGAACTCAAATATCTAGGTTGCAAGATTTCTCGTAGCCTGTGTGTGGATATATTGCTTACATTGGCTAAGTCTTGGTCAGATTGTTTTCTTGGTGCTGCAAACCATCCATTAGAATTTGCCTCTTTGCCTTATAGAAATGAATTTCTGGACTAGGAAAGCTGCTTCCTTTCCATCTAACTGGTAACATACTTCTACAGCACATAAAAATCAGTGTAATTGTCCCTGCCCATGGCACAGGGGTTGGAACTAAATGAGCTTTTAGGTCACTTGCAGCCCAAACTGTTCTGATTCTATGATCTGAGACCTGTAAGACTGTAACTGGGGAAAAAAAACAAAGAAAAAGAAGAAAGTGTTTTCTGTGTGTCGGTGTCCATAAAGTTTGTGGATTGCTTTTTTCAATAAATACACTTACAACTTGATTTATGTGGCAGAATGTAATTGTTTAAATAGATGTGCTTTCTAAGTATTTAATTTCTGCTGAAAGTGTTTTTGACAGGAAAGCACAATAGCCATTACAGAATAGTGTATCAGCTTCTCCTTCATCAAATGGATTTTGATAAAATGTCTGGAGTTAAAAGCTGGGGACACACTTGGGTCTGTGTCGGGTTGGGATGCACACAAGTGTCTGGCCAAGCAGTCCATGTAACACCTTGAGCCTAAATCCATAAAACAAAAACCTTATTTTTTTTTTTCTTTTTTAAGCTAGTCATTATTGAAATGGAAAGTTAGTTAGGGAAGGTTGCTTAATGTTTGGTCTTCCTTCCTTGGAAGGCCAACATACATAAGTGTGTTGTGTTTTTTATACGTTTGGTTGTTTTTATACCCCAATCATTAATACTGAGAAAACAGAAAGCTCATAGGAGACACCTATTCTATTAAATCAAAATCTCCTCCCCATTTTGAATAACACAGGAAAATGTTTATCTAGATGTTGAACACTCGTTTGGTTTGGTTTCTGAATTTAAAAAAAAAAAGGCAAAGTAAAGAAGTGATATAAATAGGCTTCTTATATACTTGCCATAGCACACTGTGACTGTAGTCTCCAGGTTGGTTTTTTTGTTCGTTTTTTTAATTATTTTTTTTTTAAGTATTCTATTTTTACAAAATATTCTTAATTGTCAAAAAAAGTTTTTAGGTTTGCTTAAAAGTGAGACTCTGGAAACTTCATGTAATTGCATAAAGAACATTATGCTCTTTTACATGAGCAGTAAACAACTGTTTATACAAATAAAGCAAGGTTGTTAGTAGCCTTTTTTTAAGCAAAATACCTTTTATGCTGCTTATTTATGAAACATTCTTAAAATATAGTTAATGCTTCGGAGTACTCTGGGGGTAGCCGTGGAACATACGACTGAATAGATGGGGTTTTTTGTTTCTTTGCATTGATATTTCTAAAAGTAACATTGATTTTTTTTCTGATTAGTTTTAAGGAAAATATGAGGGAGAAAACTCAAGATAATATTTGCTTGTCCTTCTGCTGTGCAAATGAGCTGATAAATCATCTGACACCTGTTTGTTTGGCAAATAAGCGAATTTGCATGAAATATCAGGTAGAATTAAGGATTAGAAAGAGATTAGAGCAGTTTTAAAGGACCACTTCCAAAGGTTTGTGGAGTTTTAAGAGCGACGGCCCGTTGAGCAGAAAGAAAAGCTTTACTACCAACAGGATGTCAGAAATACTTGAGGGTTTCTTTATGAAACACCTTTGAGTGCTCGTGGATATGGAAGTGTCAAGCAATGTAATTAGAAAAGTCTAGTGAAACCTGGTACCTGTAGTGTTTTGCTGCCAACTGCCCACAGTGTGCCAAGTGTGCCCAGAGAGGACCTGCTTTATAAAACACTGAGAAGTAAAGAAGGAAAAGTGGAGTTTTGCAGTGTTCTGGTTTCTGAAAGGAAACCACAGCTGGGTATGTGAAGGAAACAAAAATACCCAAGGTACTTCATAGAGAGAAAAGGTGGAATTACCAACTGATAACAGTGGTTGATATTAAGGTGGAACTGGAGAAAGGCCATGACAAGGTTTGCCTTTCATTGTCAGCATATTCATGGTGGCAGTGGCCCTGTCTGCCTTGTTTGCTCAGGTTCTTGCATGGGGAAACCAGACGGACTTGGAGAATTTTTGGTCCGTCAGACTTGTCTTGGAGGTGTGTAATAGGAAGAAACAAGCTCAAGTTAAGAGATGGGAAATCCTGATCACATACAAGGAAAAGAAGAAAAATTGAGGGTGGTCAAGCACTGGAAAGAGGTGGTTGGAGAGAAAGTGGCATCTCTGCCCTTGGAGGTGTCCAAAACTTGACTGAACGGCCTTAATTTACTATGCTTTTAAGCAAAGTGTGGGACTAAATGTCCCTTCCATCCTTAGTCAAGGTTACAATTCCGTGTTTGATCTGCAGGAGAGTAGCTTTTAATTTAATCTGTGTGATGAGGTTCCTCGGGGAGCGAGGTGTGTCACTGCATTGCCCTGCTCTCAGCCTTTTGGGAGCCCTGGGTGCTCGTGGCTTCCCTCATCCCAGATGACGGCTGGCGGGCTGGCAGGAACGGTGTCTGCACAAACTTCCTCTGGGGAGCCCCTCGTCTGTCAGAGGTCTGAAACACAGGGCTTGTTCCAGCTCTGAGTAACAAATAAATCAAATGCAACTATTAAATCTGCTTAGAGTTTCTTTGTAGGGATTCCCGAGCTGAGTCATGCGATTCACAGTCAGTGACCCAACTTGTAATTAGGAAAGATGATAGACTCGGAACTTGTCCAAACCTCATTCATATTTAGCTCTCACTCTCCACAAATCATATGCATTATCAGCAGTATTTTATTGATTACACTTTTTCATATTAAAAATTGCTGGAGTCTATAATCTTAATTTTGGAAAGGCTTTTAAAAGGTATTCAGGAACACAACTGATGGAGGAATTGATTTGTTATCATTAGAACAGCTTTATGCAGAGGCAAGGAAAACTCAAGCCAAGCATTTTCTAAAGGCATTATACGCTGCACTCCTGCATTTCTGGAGATGCAGGTTGTTCCAAAGAGGGGGGAAATAAGGAAAAAACCATAAAGCTTATCTTCTTCAGCCCACAGAGCTCTCACACTGTGGTATGCACAGTGTATACTTTCATAGTTTGAGTATTTCCAGAAAACTGGTCAGGTAGTTTGCATCTTTTCATACAACAGGTATGGTATGCTGATGGGTTGATTTTTTTTTGTTTTTTTTTGTTTTAGATATATGCTCATATTATAGACATATTTCTATATGTATTTTTCGATTATCTTATATGAATATCTTTATATATTACATTTTTAATGTACATTCTGTATATTCAGACCTATTGTTTAATGAACTGGTGTGGCATTGTACTAATTTCTTGTAGCTCATGATTTATGTAGAGGAAATATGATTTTGGGGGAAGGCAGTTCCAGAGCTGAATCTCTCTTTTCTGTAAGAGGGGGCTAGTTGATATAAAGAGTTTCCAGTTAGTTGACTGGGACTGAGCAGAAGACTAACCTTGAAGAAGTTCCTGTAGAGCAAATCTGTGCATGCAAAGATTGTGTATGTTTTAGCTTGTCCCCATTACAGGTAGGAGAAATTTTGAGCTTGCCTTGGAGTGCTCTGGTCACTGCAGGGCCAGGTAGGTGGTGGCTGACTGTATTGTAGCCAAGAGATGAGCGTGGATTTATTTTCAAATCAGTTAGCAGAGGAACTAGAGCTGTATATAATCACCTTCTTAAAAAAAAAAAATCTGTCAGAAATTTTATGCATAGTAAATGTGAAAGCTACAATATGGAATAAATTATCAAATGGCTCAAGTTCGGTGTCTCTTTGAAGGCTACGGGGGGGGTAGAGAAAATTACACTTATATTTTACACCTGACAAATTGAATTATAGCAACAAATCTGTATAATTACAATTCAGAGACCATGATTTATTCTTGGAGTTGGGTAATTAGAAGCAGGACTACACTTGAAGGTTCAAATTGGATTCTTAGAAAGAGTCACTTACACGAATATGACCCGTACAGAAATCAGTGTTTTCATCTTTCCTATTTTAAGAATTTTGAATCATAATGTAAAGTGACTCATCCATTATTTCCTCATCTCTTCATCAGCGAGACGAACAAGAAATTGTTCCTTTGATTGTTTCCCTGCAAATGGGAAATCTTTACAGTTTCTTCTCTTTTCAGCTGGCATTCATAAATCCAATTAACATTAATGAGTCTCACATGTGTGCTTCGAGAGGAGAGGAAAAAAAAAAAAAACGGACCTTTTGTCTCTCCAAGTGTGTGTTCAGCTGCAGGAAAAGAAATGAAGAGAAAGGGTTTGGTGAGTTGCGGGTTGCAAAGTCAGGAGCTTCTGTCTCCTTTTGGAGTAGCTGACACATTCCCCTGCTTCTCTCCCCTGTCAAGGGTCCTTGTAGGAGCTATAAATGCAGGATGAGCAGTGCTATCAGTGAAGTGGAGAGTGCTATTATTACCTCCAGTTCTAAGATTAATTACTAATAGGCCACATTTTCAGCCGAATGGCAGGTTTGCAATAGGGTTAATGTGACTGCACTTCTGTCTCATGACATAACTCCATGGGAACAGTGAGAAAAAGTAAAAAATATTAATAGCTCAGTGACCTGTAAAGAAGTAATACTTAGTGCCCCTCCTCTGCAGAGGTTCTCCTGGTGTCCCTCTAAAGAACAGGATCGATGTGGCAGGAAGTTAGTGACATTTTGTGTTATTCAGCAACATTTCTTGTTTACTTATGGGCACTCTTATAGCAGCTATGACTTTGCCAATGACACAGGAGGTCTTCATCAAGCTCAGTGCTGTTAGCAAGTGAATGTGGTCTTAGTAAATTAAATACTGCCTCTAAAAAAGCATCTGCTCCTGTTGCTGAAAAAACAGTCTCAACACGGGGAATTTTGCTTAATTTAATTCGTTGCCAATTAACACCAACATTTGATTATTGATTTGGGTATTGGGGTTGGGAAGGACGACTTCAGTTGAGGAAACATTTCCCTAAATTTGGCAGCGGTGAGGCCTGGAGTGGGGTGGGTGGCTCACAGCAGTGTCACAACCCACCACAAGGGGTGTGGGGTCCACCCCAAGTCCCCCAGCAGATCCTCCTCCCAAACCTGCTGTGTGTCCCCACTACACCTCCTCAGTCACAGCTGACATGCAAAAAGGCTCCAAAGAGCTCATTGCAGTATAAATACACTGAAACCATATGGTCTATCAGAATCATAATATCACTTTGGAGGTTTAGAAATAGCATGTTTATTAGCTGTAATCACTTCAGAATTTTCATTTGAACGAATGTTTAAGTACTCAATATAGTTATATTTCCATACAAACCTTTTGTGCAGTTTGTTTTGGAATAGATGGCAGCGTCATTCACCTGAAAAAAAGAATGGTAAAGGGCTCTTTGGTCATCTCTGTGTCCAGCAGCCACCTATTAAGATCATGGTGTAGAGGCATAGATTGCAACTCACTCCACATAAGATGATCTAATGTATACATCTATATAGGATGCTCTATGCTTTAAAATAACTCTTCTTGCACTTTTTTCTCAGGAAGCATTTCCTGAAACTATTACTATTTTGCAACTGTGCTTCCTTTGTGTTATTCGACGTTAAGCCCATTTTGTCCTGACTAATTACTGTCTCTCCTCAATGGTTACAAATATCTTTCAGATATTTGTAAGCTGTAAGAATCCTCATTACTTGCATCTTTTCCAAGCTTGGCATGCTTAGCTGCTTTCCTCTTTCTTTATACATCAATTCCTCTAGTCTTGATTATGATGTGGCTTTCATTTGAACTCGCTCCAGCATTTCGACACAGATCTATCTAAATGGTTCCCAGTAGTCCATATAAAAGGTGAATTAGAAGAATTCCAAGGATGTTGCTGGTGATTCCTTGTTGTGTAGAGTGTTGGGGGTGGATTGTGCAGTCTGCATTTATAGTGGCATGTGCTTATGCTATATATAGTCTCACTAGCATCATTGGGACCACACACTTCATCCTATTCTTATCACTTCCCCGTTCCTTCCTCCACTCCTCAAATTCGTTGCCACAAATGCAGCATTTGGCTGTGGGTAGAGTTTTTAGTTTTCTGGAGTCTCTAGTTGTGCTATGACTTCTCCATTGCCTTTGATGTATCAGATGTAGTTTTCAGCTTCTCAGGAAGGTGCTTTGATAAATCCTGCGTTAAAATACTTGTAAGATAGGCTTGTTTGTATTTTGTAAGAATAATGTGAACCTTGTCAGGAGCTGACAGATTTATTTCCTTCTGCACTGTTAATTGCTGTAAGTTGTGTATTTGTGTGGATATATTTGTTCTTTCTCTTGTGAACGGAGAGAATTAAAAATGAAGTAGTTCTACACAGTTAGAAACAAAAGTTTTATTTCTGACCTCTTTGTCTTTTAATCTTTACCTTATTTCCCCCCCGTGTGTTTTTTTCCCAGTCTGTTTAAAATCTCCCTAGCTTGGTTAGCATTCTGTGTTGTCCTGGTCTGTGCAAATCTCACCTGGATGGGTCCATTCATTTTCTAGGACAGCTCTTTGACCTCCCAGTCCATTTTAGCTGACCCTCCTTAAGTGATTTTTCTAGTTACTGGGGTGATCTGAATCCACTGAAGGTTTCTTTTCGGGGAAATGAAAAAAAAAAAGTCAAATTTGCTACTTACATGGCAAATATTTGGAAATACCTGCGTTGTGTTGAACTTAGATCTCCCTGTTGATTCTTCTGCAGTTGTTCAATTTAATTTTCTCAATTTTGCCATCCTGACTAGATTGTCATTCTTATCACTTACCATCTACCGCAACCATCATTTCTTCATAGACTGAATTTTTAAAATGACAGACATAAATTGAATGAAGTTGAGCTTCGCAGCAGACAAATGCTAGACACCAATACCCCTAAATTAATTTCTAGCTGTAACAAAATATGAAAGCAGTCAAGACGTGTGGTTATTTAATCTGAAGAAGCATCCTGCTTTTGCAACATCCATTTCCCAGGGATGCCGTAGACTGCCAGGCTGCAGAAATACACATTATTGTCGACTTTTTTCATAACAGGATTAGCTCTCACATCTGTCTGTTCTCTTTTACCCTTTGTGGCTGCAGGGAAGCAGAGGTCATAACTGGCTGAGATTTTGTGTTGCTTTTCTTTGGGACAGCTGTGCTGTTTTCCTCTGTCCCCCCTTCTCTGTGCTGGGGAGTGAGGTGCCTGTGGGTCACAGGGGTGGCGCAGCTACGTTGCTTTCACTCCGGATGAAGTACCAAACTTGACCATGAAAGGAAGGAAAGAAAACATCATAAAACTTTAAAGTGCAGTGCTGACAAGTTGTTATGCGTCCTTGAACACTTTAAAAATGAAATAAAATCAAATCCTGGGACACTAAGATTGCCTGGTGAGCAATCATTTTCATGACAGAAGTCTGTATTTGAGAAATACTTGAAAGAAAATAAACAGATTTAGTGATTACTTTCCTTGATGTAGCCCAACTCTTTTTTTTTTTAAACCGTATGGTAAACTTTAGAATTTTATGTTTCTTGCTGCCTTTTTTTACTTCCCTGTTCCATTTTATATCAGTGATTTGGAGGAGTGGGAGCTGCTTACAACTACATTACTTGTAATTGAAAGGATGATTTGTTAAATGCAATTCTCTGGTATAGACCATGTCCTTTTTAATGTGCTCCTGCTTTACTTTTCTTTGTCACATTCTCTTTTCTGCATATTTTTCCTTTCTGCCTATACCTCCCTAATGATTGCTTTCTTTTTTGTATTTTTTTTTGAGGTTCATGCCATTTCATATCCCAGATCTTTGCAAGCTACTTCTCAAAACCAGATGCCATTTTAGAACTAGATTAACTGCCTTTGCTCAGCCAGAAAATGAGAATTGAAGCTCTGAGCTTTTGTTTTGACATTTATGTTTTTTGTTAGAAGTAAAGGAGCGTTTTTGATTATGTTGTAAGAGTAAGGTCTCTAATACGATCTTAATTGCTTTGCTTGTTAATTTGTTAGATCTGGTAAGATGTAATGATACCATTGCAGCTGGCATTTAACTGATTGGAAAAACACCACAGTTTTTGTATTTAGGTGTTGCAAATGAGAGAATGGTAAAACTGGTTTATGCTACTCTTATTTTTTCTGCTTGTAATACTCCACATTTGTTGTTGTGAGCAGTTACAAGTGGGAAGAATCCTCGTAAAGCCTCAATAGACAGAACTCTGAAGTTTGTGTTTTTTAATGAGCATGTAGTTATTGCTGCTATTTCTTTTGATTAAAAACTGGCTTGAACACCAGGGTAAGTATGTGGGAGTGCAGAGAAATAAAACATATATAAAATGTATATTCAGGGTCACCATTTACTCTCATAATATGAACTGTATGATGAAGGCTGCATTCAGGTAGATGTGAGCAAGCAGGGTGTGATCACGTGACAATGAAGATATCTCTTGTAGAATTTTCTTGCAATAATGGTTTTTTTTGGACGAGGAGATAATGGCAAAATTGAAGTCTATTGTTTTAAAGTTATGGTGAGCATTTAGTCTGATGTTAATTCACTTCCAGGTCTGTAAGATAAAGACCTGAGCTGTTACTTGTAACAAAAAGATGAAAAGAAGTTATGAAAAAGTGATTTTGAAGGAATGAGGAGAGGGTGAGGCAGCAGAGTAGGACTTGGCTGGTAGCAAAGAGTGTGTATTGCATCAACAGCATTGCAAGAAGTGCTGGGGTGGGTTCAATTGCTGATAGCTGGCAGAGGGAAGAAAGGTGGACTCTTCAGAGAAGTGTGTGACTCTCTGGCCATTTCTTGAACAGATCTCAAGGACCTGTGGCAGGATATGGCTTTGCTCAAGTATATAATGAGCTACGTTGGGAATTGCTCCTTCTGTTGTGGGCTACGTAAAGTCAAAAAATCAAGGAGATACTGAAAAAGCATATATTGAAAATTTAATATTGCTTAAACTTCGTGTTTTCTGAAAGGCATAGAGGAAAAACAAGGTTGTGAAACTTCAGGCTTTTCCTGTCAAATCTCATCAAAGTTGAACAGTTTCCCTTCTGCTTTTTCTGGCTTGTCTCCCACAAGAACAGTGTTTCCAGATGACAGTAACAATCAAATACTCCGATAAACATATGTGTGGTAATTCAATGCTACCTGTGCATAGACACTCATGTGCTTGCTGGTCTGTGTATATGCTTGAAAAATGGTCAGGCCCTGTGAGGACTCAGGCACCGGTTATGTGATGTTTGGAGTGTGTAGAAAAGCTAAATGGCTGGAAAGCAGCTGCCTTGTTAGAAGAAGCCACTTAAGGAGACATTTAGTGAGGAGGTAACATCTTTAAAAATATTTAGTGCCACTTGAAAAAGCAACTTTATGAAATATTTAAAAAACCAGCATGTATGAGGGTAAAGCTTAGTGGTTCTTGTGCAATAACGTTCCTATCTTTTCATGATACAATCGCTTAACTGATAGGAAGAACATCTCTTGATTATTTTATACTTAGATCCACTTACTACCTAGAAATACAGTTTGTCCTGAAATATATTAATTGTTTAAAGGTGTCATATCAGAAGAGAACTAGCTTCGTTACACTGTATTAAATGTGTTAGAATACTAGTTTAATATTTTCAAATCATTAGGCAGGCAGGGATCATGAGCCTTTCTAGCACTTGAACACAACACTCCCGACTCTTTGTGGGATCAAAAAGTGGGGTTTTTGGACAGATCCTTGCTTATGTAGTGTATGTTTTGCTTGCTTAAGCTGTATTAAATGCTAGTTTTCACAGTTACATTTAATTTCTTAATGAATGCAGTAGATTTTCTGTTTACTTTAATGTTGCCTGCATGTAAATTAAATTAATCCCATGGTAAATTCATACATGCACTCAATCCTCTAACTGTCAAGCTTTTGTTGTTAGCCTTGCAACCATTTGTTTATCATCAGACTTGTTAAGTCTTATGTGTTGAGACCAAGACATGTACCAGTCATTCCCATTTCATTCTTCCTGAAGCAAAGTGTCTGTTTCACTCATTTTCAGTGTTTTTAACAACATATTACAAACTCTCAGTAAGTGACAGCTTTTAAAATAGGGTCCTGTCTTGCTTTTCCACTAATAAAACGCACCATAAATGAGAAAGCATGTGTGGTCTGCTCTAACTGGGCAGTGGGAAGTGAATCACATGTTTATTCAGATGTTTGTGTTTAATATATATGTGCCTTTGGACAGTCCAGGTGTATCTGACCTGTTGAATAGCCGAAAGATTGCTCCAATTTCTGCCCGTCTCCACATGGTCTCCTCTGATCTGTGGGAGTCAGAAGAGCACTACTTATGCCTCTTCTAGCAATAATTGGGGAATGTCTAAGTCAGTCGTTGGGATGTAGGAATGATCACATTACCATGGCTTAGAAACGTTACCCTGTGTAACCTGAGCATGCTTTCAGCCTGAGAAACGATGAGCAGATCGATTCAGCTTAGCTTGCTTTCCTCCTAGGCCAAGGTGCTTTGAATTGCCTTGCCCTGCTCCCAGTTAAGGGCAGGCATGAGGATGTGTGTGACAGCTGAGGGGTGTAACCTCGTGGGAACCTGGGGCTGCCCGTTTGAGCCGTAGGACCTGCACTGACGTGGCTTAAATGTTGTAAAATTATTTTTGCCAGCATCTGCAGGGGGGTTGGAACTAGATGATCTTCAAGGCCCCCTTCCAGCCCAAATCATTCCATGGTTCTATGAATTAATTTTGAAGACCTACTGTAGTCTTGAAGTGAATTACCTTGCCCCCTTTTACCACATGTTGGTGTAGTTTGCACAGCAGTGCTGGGACAGGGGAACTCAATGAAATTAAACTCCCTCTGTGATTCTACCAAATGCATGTTAGGCCATCAGTAAGGGTCCAAACCAACAACTGACCTTTGGACAGCTTTAAATCACATGAGTTGGGTCTAGGACATCAGAATGAATATAATTGGAAGTCAAGGCCCTGATCTGCTTGTGGTACTTGGTTTATATACAAGCACTGCATCAATCTAGAGATTCATCCTCTTGTGCAATTTCTTTATAATGTACATGTGGCCATATGTCTGCATATAATGTAGGCTGAGCTATTTCCAGAATCAGCATTTTACTCTATAAGGTGAAAGTGCAGTTAGATATTATGCTGATAATAATTATAGTTTCCTTTGCAGTGTGTAAGGTGATAAAGCAAGACAAAAATAAAACATTTCAAGTTTTGTATGACATGCTTGCATGAAAACATTCCCTTTTGCACAGATGCATACAAAGCACACAACATTCCTTCCCTGTGTTGTTGGCAATCTGTTTTACCAAGTAAGGAGGCACAAGGGATGCAGGTCTGTAGAGCCAGACCATCAAACCCTGCAGTGTGTGTAGTGGATGGGCCTGAGGGCTTTTCCTTCCTGCTGGCTCTGATCTGCTCCAGTGGGCTGAAAGGCTAAGAGCAGGTGGAGTGTGTTAGGCGAGTCCTGGAGTACATCCTCCAGTTTCTTGTGTGTGCTCCAGGACTTCTCCATGGTGTGAATCAACACATAGTAAATGAGAGCAGTTGGGATGTCCAGAGGCTCATGCTTTGGGAAATAAAGCACTACTGCAGACACATCTGCTTGTGTGCTCACTGCTGCCAAACAACATTTACTAGAAGCAGGTTTTTTCTTTCAGGTCAGAGAGATGAAAGTATGGCACAGTTTGATGGAATGTTTTCATTAAGTTAATTTATATTTGCAGTTGAGTTTGCTGTTTCTGCAGCAGAATATTCATGTGTGAATTAATTGGTCTGCTAATCATTTAAATCAGTGGGGGTAACATTTAGGTAAACACCCAAGAACCAAGCTTTTAAGAAAAGTTCAAGCTCTTCCAGAGCATTTGAAAGCAGAATCAGTGTCGTGTCCATCTGTCTGTGTTCCCCTTAGATTGTGTCCTGGCTTCATTTAGGGGTAATCACATCAGTAGGAAGAGCTGTACTTTCACTATCTGCCCCTACGTTCTCCAGCTCTTCTCTCAGTGATTGCATCTTCAAGTAGTTGATCCCTTTCACTTTATTGATCTAAGTTCACAAAACAAAACTTGTGATTTTCGCACTGCATATGTTTATTTCCTAATCTCTTTCCATTCAGGATTGTACAAACTGGGTCAGAAAAACAAGACACAATCTTTGGAAATGTTATTTAAAGATGGTTAAACCTTTAAATGCTTTCTGACACTAGGCAGAGTTTGTTGTAGAATCCCAGTAATTAAGTCAGATCACGTGCTGTGCTTCATGTCCAGGGGACCAGCTTGGCACCAACACAGCAGAGCGGCCCTCTTGCATTTCCTTAGCACTTGTTCCCACATCACTGCATGAAAATAACTTCATGCTTCTGTCCAGCCTTCCCTAATCACTTCTCTTAGATCCAGACATCTTGAACAGCATGGGAAAAAAACAGATTTAGCGTAAAGATTTTAAAATAAATAAATAAATTGAAGACTGTTTTACTCCTGCTCTCTAGGACAGGGACTCTGGTGGACAGCTCAAGATGTCTGAAAGGTTTGATTGCTCTTGCTCTGTCTTGCACCAGTGCTGCTTTGCAGAGGGACATTGCCAAGACCTCTCTTGGCTCCAGAGCTCCTTATGTGGCCAGAGAGTGTGTGTATTACCTCTCTGATGTATGGTCTTGTCAAGGGTCTTCTCCATGCTTTGATAACCTGAACAGCAAAGATTTCTCACTGAAGTTGGTGGCAAAAGGCCTGTTGAGTTTAATGCTGGAGCTCCTTGCTCATAGTGTTGACTGTTTGTATGAGACTTTTTTCCTTGATTATGTAAAATATGTGCAAATGTTTGCATTAGATGATGAAATGTGTACAACATGAACTTCTGGAACGTTATTGCTCACTATTGCTGCAGCAAAATGCTGAAATGTATATAAAAGGCTGTAGCATTTGTTAGAATATTGATTATTTTGTGCATTAAGAAACATACTTGTAAAATGAAGGAAGATAATACCTCTGTAGACTCCCCACTTTTTCAAAAGAAACCAGTGAATGGCCAAGCATGGTTTGTGTATAGGAGTATTTTACAGAGTTTAAACGATACCATTTTCCTATGGAACAAGGCACAGGCAGGTCACTTGTATATATTTTAAATTACAAGGTAGCGAGGTTGGTAGTGATGCGTTTTCCTGTTGTTACTGATGTATAACCTGAGCTGACAGCTCCCCTTAACAACTGGACATAACAGCCCTAAATGGGGTGACTGCTACCTGCCTGTGCTGGCTCCTTCTGTCCAGCTGGCTTTTTGCCCACCTAGAAATTGCTGAATAAAAGTCGAGTAAAATATACGGGCAGGTAGTGATCTTTGCAAAATCCCTACCAACCACCTTCCTTATTTTACCTCCCACATTTACTGTTTGTTGGCTCGGTAATATTAGCTGTGTAGTTAAATTTAGAGGGGAAGAAAAATGACAAGCTTTTCTCAGCTGTACGGAAGCTGATCAAGCTAATTTTCCAATAGATCGTGTAAGGTAAAAGAAAAACGTACAAATTTTGATCTGAACTTGAAGTTTATAAGTGGCATAGTTAGAAACAATCATTTATAAACCAATCATGTTGATAGCAAGGGGAAAATGATGAGTTTTGAGAACGTCACAGTAGTGGTAATTGCAGGTCTTGAACCTTCTTTAAAAAGAAAAAAACAAACCAAAACCAAAGAACTCTAAAGTCCTTTTGGGTTCAGTAAATATTGTGTGGGTTGTAAATGCACATTTCTAGAGCAAAGCCACGTGTAATGCTGTATATTTTGGTCAAAGTGTCACCATTCTGACCATTTGCTGCCACTTGGTGAAAATGGTGTGAAAGCCTGGATTTTCGTGGTTTTTGTTGTGTGGCTTCGTTGGGCTTTTTTTTTTTTTTCCTAGTTTTCGTTGGGTTTTGTTTCTAAGTTTTAGATTTTGATGGAAAAAGACTCGCAACTGGACTCACTTTTGCCAGGTACATCGGAGGAAGATTAGTTGACTCTGACTCAAAGTGAGCAGAAGGACAAGAGCAGTTCAGCACAGCTGGGGACGGGAGTGGGAAGCCAAAGCCTGGAAATAACCATTGGCTGTGTCCTGGCAGGCAGGAGCGGGGATCAGATGACTCTCAGGAAGGGCGGGAGGGTGCTGCAGCATCTTTGTTGTGTGACATTGGAGAAACCTTGAGCTGATCTAATTTTCTTTGCCAAAAAGTAGTTTATTAAAAGTGGGATGTTCTTTGTACTTTTTTGTATGGCAACTCCTTGCAATTCCGACACAAATGCCCTGTAATTGAAATGAAGTAACTTCAGACCGTATCCTGAATGCATCTGTTTGATATTCAGTTTGGAAAAAAAGGGGAGGGGAAGTGTTAGAGGAGATAATTAGAGAAAAACTAATTAAATGCATTGCTTTGTATTTTTTATGATCTTACTGTGGAAAAAAATGTATATTAAATACTCTTCACTACTGGCCTCTTCTCTCCTGCTCTCTTCTATTTCATTTCGAAGCTGCAAGTATTTTATGGGAGAAGATTTTTAAATTTTTCTTTCAATGCTTTGAGATAATTCTGAATATTTGTCTTTTCTGCCAACTGACTGGACTCTTTGAATGCAAGGTTCGATGAGGGCATTCAGATGTATGAAAGGCTCGGGATGTATTTAAGCAACAGACCCCATTTTCTTTGCATCTCATCCTCTTACAAATTTCCAATATCTGTTAAATACTAGGAATTTCTTGGAGAGAACGGGAATTCCTGGTACCTGATCAGCAGCTCTGGATACATCTCAGGGGATTGGGCAGCCAAGTGCATGGCAAAGGAGACAGATTGCTCTTTCTCTGTCCAAGTGCTGCTAAATGCTTCTATCTTTTTGGTCTCATGGAAGAAAAACGGAGTACACAAGCAGGCAGATCAAGATGGAAAACAAACGTGGAGTAATTTGCCATTTTTCATGATGATATAAGAGCTGCAAAGCTGTGATAAAATTATTATTGTTCTTTGCATCTAACGTTGGTTAGAGTTGGCAGGGAAGGTGTTCTTGCTCCCTACGGTTTGGTCCCAAACTCCTGACACATCTTCAGCCCAAATGCTCATTTCTGTGGTCCCATGGGAACCCTGATCGCAGAATTTTTAGGGGTAAAAGAATAAAGAGTAATAACAGTGAAAACCCAAAACAACACCCTTGAAAAAAAAATCCCAAATAATCACCCTTCCCCCCCAAAAAAAACCCAGAACAACAGGATGGTCCATTACACAGTAGAAGATGTTTGCACAGTGAGAAGCATGAGAGCTCATCAGCTCCTTTATTCTTGTGCGGTTGGACTGGAGAAGTGGAGAATTTTCCCTTTTCCCTGTGAGTGCAGGGAATGTCCCGTCAGAGTGAGCCCTGCTCTCCCCTGCTGAGGGGGCTTTCTCTTCCTTTGGCTGGTTCTGCTCTTTGCAGGTGACTCCCGGGATGTTGGATTTTTTGGTTGGTTTTTGTTTTCCTTCTGCTTTAATAGGTGTCTGCTTTTAATTCAAAATCTGCTCATGGTGTTTAGGCTGTGTAACATTTATATATGTTATTTTAAAATCACGGCACTTGCTTTTTTTCCTTTCCCCCAGATCCCTCAGTAATCATAAGAAGGATAGATTGTTTTATCTACAGCTTTTCCAGGCATGGTAATTTAGGCAAGAAGGTCATCTCTTTGCTCCTATTCAAAAATCTGTGTTGTCAACTTTTAACATTCTATATTCCCGTGGGAATTAGCCTAATAAGAGATATATAGGTAAAATCACAATGATTTTGTGGAGGTCTGATAAGGAGGAAGAGTTTAATTGTTAATTACTGTTAAGGTAATAGTGACTGGTTTACATTTATAATATCTTACTGACAATTTACAAAGGAATTGGCCTGGAAGTCTACTTAGGAAGTTTAAAGTTAATATTCCTGGAAACATGTTGTGTCAGCACAGTCCCACTCATCTGCAAGACAGAACTTTAAAATAGATGCTTGTGGTTTACTCTTTTATTACTAAATAATGAACACATAGACACAGTGCACCTCATATGTAGATTTTTTTTTGTAGGCTGTAGAGAATCACTTACTGTTCTGGTTGGATTATATACGCAGACTTTTTATTTGAGTGTTGACCTGTCTATCTGAACACAATTTCTTTGGAGCACAGTGGGGATGGATACTGGACTGGGTGACAGACATTTGCAGTTCAGAAGATGGGTATTAGTCAACTTTGGGCAAATAAACCAAGAACAGAATGATTGGGATCCGTGGTGCCATCCTTGGTTTAAAAGTAACCAAGGGAATAAAGTAGAGGGTTGATTCCTGAGAAGCAGAGGAGGTAGGCTGGAAATACAAGCTTTGTCCTTGAGGGCTGCAGTCCTAATGAACTGTAGTTCATTTTCATCTGTGCTGTGGCCAGCTATCCAATGTGGTGAAATCATCAAAAATGTGGGTTTTTTTCTGGGAGCCAGCAAAGGATTAAGTGTTAGAAATCCATAATTACTCTGATTTTATGTTTATATCTTATATGCTTTCAATTTTAATAATTTTTGGAGCCTCTATCAATGAGTTCCTATGAAGACTTTGAGCTCTGTCAAACTGTTGGATTAGAGAAAAGTGCAATGGAAAGTATTCAGTATTAGCTGGTGAGATAAGACAGGGTAGGTGAAAATGCATTGGGGCAAATTGACTGTTACCTGTCATCAGCAAGTTGGGAACTTAAAGGAAAACCTAGAACAATTTTTATATTTTTGACTCATTGTTCCATTGAAATAGGAAAGGGTCACTGTATTCTTTAAGGCTGTTGAAAAGGGGAATTAAAAAGACTGAGTCTTCCACAGCAGTTACTTTTTCGGAGAAGAGAGTGGAGCTGCCAGGAAAGAGCTTGCTGTGACCTGCGAGGATTAAGTGTAGTTACAGCACCTCAAGGGAGAAGGGAGGTAAAGGCCTGGTCATAGGTTTAGTCAGAGGGATGCTTTCCCAGGAGAGGGAACTGCACCTGGGAACAGCCCTGACAAGTGCAATGTAGTAATGGGCTCATGCTTTAATTCCCAAGGAATTTAAACTCTACTGTACTTAATTTTTAGTTGCTATCAATGCCATAATTTGAAGCAGCCTAAACTGATTATTTTATAATGCAGTTTAGTATATTTGATTTAGATTATTATTCAAAGTTTAATGTATTTGCTTTAGTCCCTTATTTAAAGTATAAATCAACATGTAAGATAGGATGCTGTACAAGGGGAGGCTTTTAGTTCCTAATTCATCGTGGGTTCAAGTGTCTGTTCTTGTGGGTATCAAATATTCCTTCATCTCCCTGACAAAGGAAGGCATTTTGGACTTTGCCTTAGACCCATGTTCTCTTTTTCTCCCCAGTGTTTATTTGTTCCTCTAAGCTTTCTACTTTTAAGATTTTTTTCTTCTGTTGTGTAAGTCAGCTTTTCCCAAATCCTGGATTTGCAGGGAAGCCGGCACTTAAAGCTGGCTGCGTATCTGGCTCGGCAAACCAAGAAGGAAAAATGACTGAGCAGTTGAACTGGGAAATAAAAGAAATGTATGGTTGGTTGTTCTTTTTCTTTTCCAGTTCAGAGGAAACCTGACATGTAACAATATTCATTAAGCATGCTATTCCCTATTACTTACGTAGAGATTTAAAGGAAGACCCAAAAGAATGAAGGAATACGAGAGAAGGATGAAGCAGGATCGTTTGTCGTCTTATGTCTGTTAAAACATCCACCACACCGGGGCAGCAGTCAGCAAGCATAGGTTGAGCTCCAGCCTCCTGTCGCCAGTGTTGTGTGTATTTGGCCAGCAGGAGCTGGGACCAGCAGTTGATTTTGATTGTCTGTGTGTGGTTTCTTTCGAGGCACACTCAGACGTACCCGTCTTCTGATCTGGATTAAGTAGCAGTTGTTAACTGCTTGGGTTGGTGTGCATGAAGAGGAAAAATGAAGAGGAAGAAATGTGTTACCAGCTGAGGCTCCTGTCAGCACCTCTGTCTCCAGTGTTCCCATGCAGGTTTTGGAAAGCATTGTGAGAAGATGCACGTTGTAAATTAGCCGTGTCTGCCAATGACAGCTCTGTGTTTTAACTTTTCCTTTCTCTTTCTTCTTTGGATTGCTGATGTGAGAAAGGTAATTTTCCCACAGTAACCTGTAGTTAGAAGGTGGTTACAGACTTTACAGGCTAGATTGGCTTTGACTCCCCTAAGGTTCATATTGAATGAAAAATCCTTCTCTTGGTGACAGCTCTGGGCTTTTGTGCCGTTGACAGTTTAGAGTACATGTGGTAGGAACCTGGTAGATGGTTAATGCACTGCAGGCTCCAGAGGCTTCTTCTGTTCCTTTTACTCTTCATCAAGCCCCAAACCTCACTGAGAATGGGTCAGGGTATGAGCAAGGATGTGTGTGTGTATTATTTTTTATTATTTTAAATCTGTTAGCATTCTTCTAGCCTAACTCCTAAAGCGTTTGCTTATTTGAGATTAATCAGTTATTTTGATCTTTTTAGAGCTGATTTTAATGGAGTAAAGGAAATGTTGCTTCCCAAAAAAAGAGCCAACAACAGAAAATTCGGCTCTTCAGAACGTAGTAGATGCCTTAATACAAGAATGGCTTCTATAATGTTATTTAAATGACAAAGAATTGCATGAAAAAAGGAAAAGACTTAGGTGAAGGATTTTGCAACATGTGCTTTCTGGCTTAAACATGCCAACCCAGTCTTTTGAGCTGGCTGCCTGGGATTTACATGGGAATTGATGGAGTTCATTAGGTACCTAATGACTGTTTCAGGTTTGGGTCCTTATATTTTAAAGCAGTTGTTATCCTCTGTAGATCTATTGAGTTGATTTAAACTATTGTGTGACAAATCCCATTAAGGTGATGATTTTGTTATAATCTGTAATAAATCCTTTTGGAAATGTTATGATTATCCCTGATGTTTTCTCAGCCGATAGATTCTATCATGCAGTGGAAGTAAATAAGTCTAATAAAGAAGGGAAAATGAGTAAGAATCTGAAGTCACATGTAAAGTTAAGCATGCCTGGAGTGTCTAACGAAGGAATACTGGTATATTTAGAGTGGTAAAATTCTATTGAGGCTATCGATAACCAGAGGGAAAGTAACTTGTTCTTCTTTTTGCTGATTTGGAAAGGCAGCACTAGATGTGGTCCCGGTTTTGGTACCCGTGCATGTTCTCCAGATGTGCATGGCAGTGTATATCCAGGCCTGTTGTGTTGAGAAGACTGACAATTTTGTATCTATCTATAAAAAAAAATAAATCTGATTTTTGTCCATACACGTCGTGTATGTGGCAAGGAGCCAGTAAAAAAGTCTGACCTGGGAGAACTGAAGCATCTGGCTGTAATGTTGTTGAGAAAAATGTAGTGCAAACATGGAAAAAATGTAATAATGTAGATAAATTAATTAATCTCTGCATGTCTTGGTAAGAGGCCCAACTTATTTGTAATAAATCTTGGAGTTTTTTCAAGATGGAAGTTCTTTTGGACTGTCAGCTTGTATGTGTGTCTGACAAAACCTATAATTAGATTGGCATATTGAGAAGGTTTTGGCCTCACAGTATTGAGAATACATAGTGGTTTCACCAGACTTAATGCTGAAGATGGAATAATGCTTATACTGAAGTCAATAAAAATACATATATGAATGTTAGTAGGGTTAGTGTTTTATCTAAAAGTATGTAACAATTGGCTACTAGTAGCTAGTTCTGTGTATTAAAAATAGTTTGAATGTTATATTATTCTTTAAGTGACTGATGCAAATCTTGTAATAATTAGGATGAGTTATCCATTCCTGTTTTATCTTCCTGGGGTAATTATGGAGATAATGTTTTCTCAAAAAAAAAACACAAGCATGTTTTTTCAGTCCAGTGTCTACATACACTGGCGTTGATTATCATCCATCTGTATGTACTTTGTGTGTACATAAAATATATGTAGGTGCATATGTACTGTTGTAAGCCTACCCACATATCAACCTCCTTTGTTTTGCATGTGTCAAGCCCTTAAATATTATGTTTTAGTAATGCTCCTTTACATATACTCACTGCTTTAAAACCAGAAAGAACTGTCAGTAAACTGCAGTTATATTCAAATGGCCAAAGTATTTATTCTTTCTGCTAAATCATGGAATTACAGGATGGTTTGAGTTGGAAAGGATCATCTCATTTCCAATCCCCCTTCCGAGGGCAGGGACACCTTCCACTCGCTGAGGTTGCTCAAAGCCCCATCCAGCCTGACCTTGAACAGTTCCAGGGATCAGGCAGCCACAGCTTCCATGGGCAACCTCTGCCAGGGCCTCACCACCCTCACAGTAAGGAATTTCTTTAAAAAAAAAGAATAGTATAACAATTATATATATATATATATATATATATATATATATATATATATAAAAAATAAATATAACAGAGTTGGGTTTTTTTTCTCCAGTGAAAAGAAACCAGACTGAAAAATATCTCTGCCATGCAAAGATTACACAACATTTCAGTCTTTAATTTTCTCCTGCTTGAAGTCTTAAGCAATGGCTTCCAGACTGTGTGATGGGCAATGAACAGGGCATAGAAATAGTCAGTGTACTGAATAATTTTTTTTTTTTGCTTTTGAGTTTTTTGTCTCGGCAGCAAGGTTGTGTGTAGAAGGGTCTGGGATTAGCGTGCGTTTTCCAGGATGGCAGTGGTTTAAAGGAGGGAGTGGGAGAGATTAGTGAGGAGAAGATGAAGAGCTGCATCAATGGTTTAAGGTTATTTTGAAAGCTGCTGACTGGTGAAGGGAAGGTCTGTTGTTTCCCTAATCTGCCAGTTGATTGTTTGCATTGTTTGTGTGGAGGTTTACCAGCAGTAGGTGGGCAGTGCCAAATAAGGAACACATCCTCTTGAAATAAGGTTATTACTAACAGGGCTGTGGTTGGAGCCTTCTGCCCAGCCCCTGTTGCACACCCTCACTCAGTGCTCTGGAGCTGGAAGGTCCTGTAGAAACTTGTGTTGTGCAGGGAGATGTTCCAAAGTCCAGCTGTCTCTAAGACCGAAGTAAAGGCAGTAGCCAGTAAAAGAATATCCTTACTGGATATCCTGCTATTGATTGCACTACTCTTGAGTGTCTTAGAAGCAGATCCAAAGTTCCAGCAAATTCCTCTGTGAAGTTCCTTGGGTTTTTTTGAGGATTTTGTCACAAGATCTTCAGTATTTTTGAAATTTGGTGTCTATTACTGCTGCTGTTTTTATTTTTATTGTTAGTTTTGCCTTTTGACAGGGTAGCAGTTCTGTCTGAGACCCTTCAGGTGTTCTCACAGTTTGCTTTCTCCAGCATAACTCAGCAGATACTAGCAACTTTTGATACAGTTAGTCCTGGTTTTTTTTCCCCCTCTCCACTAAATTATTAGGTTTGTATTAGATTTAATTATTTTGCCAAACAAACCCTCCAGGATTTTGTGCATATTGAAGTTGATGCTAAATGTTGATAATTTTGGAGAAGATGTCAGTCTGCTGTATTTTTATATTGAAGCTTCTTAAGAAAAAACAGTTCTTAAGCATGTTCATAATTTTATTCAAGCATTTTCCTCCTAATTTTAGGAGGCAGTATCTTTCATATGCCCTTGCTCCTCTCTCTCTTGCTCTTGCTTTCACTCTCACATGTAATTTAATTTCTGTGGCCTTCCTGGCATTAACATGGGATGTTCTAAGGCTCTTTACCTGGTAGAAGCTCAACAGAAAATTTAGTGGTGGACTTCTTTGTTGGTATTTGACCAGTGTTGGCTGATGAGACCAGTTTAGTCCCTTAGTCCCTTAGTATTTGGAAGCATGAAATGACTGTGGTTTTGAGTGATTACCTTTAAGATTTTTCAGAGGGAATGGTAAATGTTACGTTAGGAAGGAATTGAGCTGATCTTGTCATTCCTGTCCGTGTTTTAATGTCTGACGAGTATCCAGGATGCTTTGGGTGCACGCAGGAGACTTTGGAAGCAGAATGGTCTGTTCCCATTTCCTGTTCAGTTCTGCTTTTTCCCCTTCATGCAAGTTTTCCCTGTTATGCTGCCAGCAAAAGAGATGGTGTAGCTATTGCACCCATGCCAAAGGCATCTTAAATCCTGTCCATACAGTCTGCAGGAAGGGGAAGGAGGGAGAGGAGATGCTCTGCAACTTCCCAGGGGCGGGATTTTGATTTGTCAATTGAAAACTCCCAAACTGACCTCCGAGCATTTCATAACCGATCTCAAAACACTTATCCACAATTTCCAAGCATCTTCCAGCCTGATCCCGTGGAGGGGTAGGCGATTCATTATCATTGCTCTCCAGGAGAAGATTTCTGCCCACTCAATCCTGGTTTGTGTCACTGGTTATTATTTGTAACCCTTACACCCTATCAGAGCTGACCGGGGCACTGAGGGGGCTTCTTGCAGCGCTGCGTTGATGTGAGCACTTCTTTAATGGGGAGGTTTTCCTCCTCTGATGCCATTATGTTTCATTAAAAGACTTCAGATCATCTGAAATGCAGAAATATGCTCCATTAGGTAAATGGTGAGTTTATGACCCTTGTGTCTCGCAGTTCTGTGGTCTTATTTATTCCAGCCACGTTAACAGGCTTGCAGGGCTGTGTGCCTCTGAACCGCAGGCAAAAATGTTCGCCTTAAATAAATTGGGCTTGCAAATAAGCCAGGACAAAGTTTAGGAACTTAGGTACTTAACTTATTTCCAGGTTATACGACTAGTGTTGTTATGAGTTCTGCCCCATGGCAAAATTATTGCTACTCTTCGCAACTTTCCAAAACGTTTGGATTCAGAACCGTGAGTATTTAGATGGACTCAAGTTTTATTTATCCATTTTTAAGGAAGTGTTTCCGTTTTTTACCACCTGTCCTTAAAACATCCTGTAGCTTGACTATGTACCTAGTTTTATGTTAAATGGGTGCTATGGATGGATCCAATTCAGCTGGGGGGAAACCCACGGAGAGCAAATATTGCTCTGGAGAGCAGAGAACTTCTCTGAGACCTATGAGATGTGACAGTGTTCTGCTTAGCTGATAAATTGCACTGTAGCAGGAAGGATGCTACAATGAGTATTGATTTCTTTTGTGCATAGAACTCATTTTGCTCCGGCTTGTGAATTGCCTTCATGAGCTGACAATCCATTAAGGATCACTTTGTGTGTCTCTTCCTTCATTATTGCTTCTTTTTACTGCTTTCTGCTTTACTGCCTTTAAAATACATTGTCAAGGCAAAAATAAAATAGGTACAGGAGAAACTCTAATAGGAGCAAGGCAATTTGGCTCTTGGTAAATTACTTTATTGCAAAAAATATTTTACTAGGGGACTATCTACAAAGACAATTTCAAGGAGCTAAACATATTATATTAAAATTATTTTATAGTAGGGTAACTCACCTAATGACTGTAATTTTGTGTCATGAAGTACACCTTTTATTCTAAGATTATTATTTTTTTTAAGTCTGAAGACCTAAAATTCCAGTTTTATGTGGACATAATTTAGTTTTGTCCATTCTGCATGGTCAATCAATGCCTCATATTCTGAATATGTGCCAGTAATACCTTCACAGATGCAATGCTTCGTTTTCTTCATGTCCTGGAGGATTGTTCCTTTTTATTCAGAGTAAGCAGGGAAATACTATGTTTCTCTACATTAATTTTCTTGCTTTTTCCAGGAATTAAACAAGATTTGTGACACATGCAATAGTAGAAAAAACCCAATTTTTTTTTTTTTTACTAGAAAACATGGTATTTTCCTTAATCATGTAATCAGATTGATTAGGTTTTGACATTGTAGGAAGGGTTGGAATTAGGAATGTTTAGATAAGGCTATCAAATGTAAGACTAGCAAACTCAGAGGACCACTGCATTGTGCTCCACCGTGGCAGGAAGTGTATTATTTTTGTCACCGTGGAAGAAAGTGTATTATTTTTGTCGCCAACATAATTTTTTAACTCGTAATAACTTCCCACGTGCATTTGTTTTGTATCCTTTTTGTGCTGTTTTGTTCGGTGTTAGGCAAGTCTTATCTTCCCCCAAGCCTCCTCCTGTTACCAGCCACTTAATCTTGGGGATGGATATTGCCTCTCTGCATAGTGATTTGTGATCTGGTGCTGCTGAGCTCCGTTGAGGAGCTGGGCTCTGCATTTTTAGGAAACAGATGTTGCTCTTCAAAGCTGCTCTAAAAAAACCAGAACTAACATGTCCTGTGGCACTGGCTATTAAAATTCAGTTTAATGTAGTCAGTCACACAAGCAGGGTGGCTTTCACATTGCAGGGTTTTTCTGTTTTCCACTTTTTTTCCCCTGCTTGGACATTTGTGTGAGGATCTGATTCATCTACTTCCTGCAGCTTCTGGCGGGTCCTGAGTTCTCCTGCCAGGAACCTCAGCCTCAGTTCCTGCCAGGAGTTCTCTGGTAGGCAGTGACCTCATTATTTGCATCTCCTGGCTCTCTGTGCAGCACTTCTTGGCTATTTCTACCCAAGAGTGACTCTAAATACATTAAGCAAAATGGTTTTGTACAAGTGGCTGGCCAGACTCTTGATACTTGCTTTTTTTCCTCCCGTTTCTTATTGATGGGGAGAGCTTTTTGTTTTGGGGATTTCTGTTTTTTTTTTTGCAGGGGGGTTGACTTTTACTGTTGTGTATTACAGCATTCACTTTTTTTTATTTGTTTAGGGTCAAATCCTTGGCCATGTACATGGAGCATCAAGAGACACAGAAATAAGAGGTTTGTGCCATTTCTGCATACCATTGAGTATCAGGGGGGCTGGAAGCACCTGCTCCATGCTCAGGTCCTGTGACAGCAGACACCTCATAAATGTATTCTTATCCTTTATGGTGGTCACTCAAGCAGTCAGAAGGGGAGCTGGGATTAAAGGGGTCTGTAATTTGCTTGAAATCCTCTCGAGCCTTCTGTGAAGGATGGTTATGAAGCAGCCGCTCGTTTCTCTCTTTCCCTGTCTTCGTCTTCTCTCAGCCCTAATCCCTCTGGTGTTTTACCCTGATGGGTTGGATGTTGTGGACCAAACCGTGGACCAAACCATAGCATCATCATTATGAGCTCAGAGCTTTAGAAGTGAGTTTTGACCTTTGTTTCTCTGCTGGTGTGTGTTAAATGTGATAGTTTGTGCTGTGTAAGTGTGCGTCTGTTGTAACCCCTCAGCAGTGACTCATTTAGTGTGGCTTTGGGGTGCTGGATAATCTCAATGCTCATATTGAGAGCCAAATCAAGTGTTAAATCCCAGGTTTTGTGCTGAAGTCATAACTCTGCCATGGGTAGATTTAAGAACTGGAAGCTCAACATATGACTACAAAAATCCATAAGAAGCATAACACCCCTCCCCTCCCCCCAAAAAAAACCCCAACCCAAACCAAAAAACCAACCAAAACTGTCCAGCTTGGCTTTACCAAGATGCTTGGTAATAAGAAAAGCAGTTGTCTTGTATTTCTTCACAATGAGTAGGAGCTTTCTCAATAAAAAGGCAAGCTGAACCTTGTGAGGCTTTTCAGTGGGCTCTTACAAGCCATATCCAAAAGTTGATGGAGCAGTGGCAGGAAGAATGGAAAAAAATGTCTTATTTCAAATGAAAAATTATTGTCTCTTTTGTCCTTATGTTTTTTTCATGTCATATCACTTGTCCCACAGAAAATTCTCCCATCCCTTTTCCATTTGTAGTGATGTGCTGGGTGATAATGTTTCTTTCTCTCTTTGTGGCAGAAATAGTCTTAATATTCAAAACATTAATATGCTGTCAGTTTAGTTCACCTGTATTTTTGGTTTTCTCCTATGCCATTGCTGATTCTTACACTACTACCTCAGTAAATATCACCTTATTTTCATAAATTTTATTATGGTTTATGATTTAGATGGTTGACCCTGGTAACTCCTGAAACTCTTAGGTCAGTTCTGCATTCACAATTCATTACTGTAATAGTTTCTCAGCAAGATAATTAATAAAAACTCTTGAGAAGTGTTTTTTTTTTCCATAAAGTCATTCATATCCCAGTTTTTACTGTTGCCAGCTGTTGTAAGTTTTCAAGGATTGGGTAAAGAGAACAAATTACTACTGAAGTATATGGCGATATATTTATTCCTTACAGACATTAAAGCTCCTCTAAGTTTGGGAATGGCCACTTTTGTTTTTAATATCCCTTTGGCTAAAGAAAAGTCACTGCTCAAACATGAAAGAAAAATAGCTTTAAAATAGCTTCATCCACACTTGGATGAAGTAGGTCTGCTTTTGATGTGTATTTATTGGAAATCTTTCTGAATGTTAGCTTGTCCTCACAGCTCCTAACTGGCTCTTTTTAAGCTGGGAGAGACTTTGATGGTTGAGTGTGCCAGTGAGTTGGACATGCAAAACTAAAAGATTAGGAGAGAGGTCACCACGTCAGTTTGGTCTGTACAGGACTAAACCCAGTACCAAGCAGTGACTTTCCCCAGGCTGAGCTTTGTATGCAAAGAAGACATGAAAGAGTGTAGGCTTGAACTGCATGTAATTCCCACCTCAAAACAAAAATGGGAGGTCGAAAGGAAGCAGAGAAATGATAAAACATAACCTTTTCAGAAGGGAAAAGTATTAATTTCCCTCTAATTTGAATGAAAAGAACCCAACAGCTGCCTGCCAGGTAATGCGTGTCATTGTGTGAAATTGGTACCAAGCAGTGCATTTGGAATAAGCTCTGCAGAGTATTTAATGGGCACCATCTAGTGAGAGGATCTGGACTGTTCCTGACTCCCGATGCTTTGTTACAACCTATGGATGTCCACGAGAAGAGGCAAACAAACATTCTAGATGGCAGAGTCACCTCAATGACTGAGAAGTTGTTCTGAAAATAGTGAGTGTAATTAACAAACCGTTGAGATTTTCAGTAGTGAGAATAATCACCAGATGTCTAGTATTCCAACTCCTCTTAGGTGTTTTGTTTCTGTGACATACTACTCATTTGTTGCTACTGGCTACTTTGAGAGTTAATGTGTAATTTTTGGGGGTTTTAGTAAGAAATATAGAACAATAGTTATATCAGAGGATCTTCTCCAATGTACCAAGCAGTGACTTTCCCCAGGCTGAGCTTTGTATGCAAAGAAGACATGAAAGAGTGTAGGCTTGAACTCCACGTAATTCCCACTTCAAAACAAAAATGGGAGGTTGAAAGGAAGCAGAGAAATGATAAAACATAACCTTTTCAGAAGGGAAAAGTATTAATTTCCCTCTAATTTGAATGAAAAGAACCCCACAGCTGTCTGCCAGGTGAGCCAGGTAACGGGTGTCATTGTGTGAAGTTGGTCCTTGGCCGAGACAGAAGGATATGGAGGGTTAGAGGAAGGCAAATACCTCAAGTTGTGTTTGGTGGGTCCAGCCAGGACAATCTTCTTGGTCTCTGTGCTTAGAGCATTCCCTGAGATGCAGCCTGGCAGCAGATGGTGGAGACAGGATGCTCCCTGGCACCGTGCAGCTGTGACCTAACTATTTTAGATTGTATTGACGCACTTCGATAAAACGTCTTTAAATTTCACTTATGAAGTTTTGATCTGTTAAATTTATATTTGTGAGGTGCGGGGTTTGAGCTGTATTTAGCCAGGATGAAGAAATAAAATCATTAGCATGAAATGCACCCATTAGTTCAGTCTGAATTTAATTTATTTCACCTTGAATTCAGGTTTCTTTTTATAGTAGTAAAACTGATTGCCTTAATTCATTTTTATACACTAGTAATTTAAAATACTTAAAGTATAAGTTGTTACTTTAGTATCACCATACTTGAGAGAGAATGTGAGACATGCATAACTAAGACAAATTTGAAATTATGTGAAAACAATAAGGGCAGAGGAATTTTAGGGGAAATTATTATTCCAGTAATTTTCAATAACAACGTATTTAACATATTTAACTCTTCTAAATATGGTTGTTTGAACTAATTTGACTGTAAAGCAGAGAAGTTAAGGGAAGTTCATCTTACATTTTTGCAATAAAGTATTTATAGTGAAATACTTGCCTTTCATTCTGAAGATCTGAGTTTTTTAGGGCTACATAGATAATCAAATTCCTTTTAGCTTAGTCTGTAAAGTGATGGTTGAAAGTTGAGGATTAGGAAAAGTATCAGTGTTACTTGTTCATAACTATGATAAAAAGCACCTATAATACTTGTAATGCTGATTTCATGGTAAGATGCTACTGAACTTATCAGGTCTTTACTATGCTTTATTATTTGGTCTTTGGATTAAAATGCTGCAGTTGGTCATTAAGGCATAGGGTCACGTTTTATTCCGATATTGTTCTTCTGATACCAGATTTTAAAGTAACAGATCCATGTGGGGACTGTGTTGTAATGGGCCAGAATGAAAGAACTGATATTTAAACAGCCCCCTGGGGCTTTTGGCCACGTGAGGCCACACAGCTCATGAATTTATCCTTGACCTTGAACAGGAAAGTTAAAAAAACATGTGGTTGTAAACACAATTAATGACTATCAAAAATTCTGGCTTCCGTTATCTGTGGGGGAAAAAGAAGATGAAAAGAAACATTTTTATTCATTATTTTAAGTATTCTTGTTTTGTCATACGTGCTTGGGAAAGTAAACTGTTCATGTCATGTTGTTGTAAAGACTAGTGAAACAGGACCACAGTTTTTGTCTATTGACTTAAGGAACTAGTCCTCTCTGCTGAATATACTAGATGTCATAGTGCAGGGATAATATTTGCATAGTTAAGTCATGCATATTTTTAAAAAATATTGTATATACTGTAAAATAATTGAAAAATTAGAAAGTTCTACACTATTTTTGGTCAACCCGAAGACACAGCCTTTATCTGAAGGATGACTTTTGTTAGTTTTCACATTTTGAATATCTATCACAAAAAATCTGTGTGATTGAGCATAAATATGTACTGATAAGCTTGAAGCGGTTTTTTTTTCCCCATCTAATCATTTTTATCTTAAAGTCTTAAAAAAAGGTTTAGATATTAAGAATAAATGTGCTAAATTTATCTTAAAAAAACAAGACTTCCATTGTAAGCATGTAAGGAACGATCCTTTTTTGAGTGGGACCAAAAGGTGGGTTGGCCCCGGGGTGTCCAGGGAGCCATTGTAAAAACAGTCAGCATTCCTGGGAATGAGCTTCACAAGTCATGGTAAGTCCCTTTGGTTTCTGTGAACTTAAAGAGCTGAGGAAAATTCATAAATTGTGTTGGACAAATGTGTGTGATTGCTTCTTTTTACCCAGAAACCAGAGAGGTGTGAAATGTCACCTTTTCCCCTTTCTCTGAATGACTTTTTTTTAAAAAACATGGCTTTGAGGAACCTCTTTGGGGTGGGAATTATGTATTTTGATGTTTTCAAAATATAAATGTGTACTTGGAGTTGCAAAACAGCTGCTAAAATGCTTTGTAGTGAGCTCTGCTTTCCTTTTGAGGCGTGTTTTCCCCCTCAGTGCCAGGTAACCCACTTCTCATCTGGACAAACAAGTTTTCCAGTAACATATCCAGCTCTGCAGCTCCCTTGCATGTAATCCATTGGATGTATCTGTCATATAACTAAGAGACATGAGGGAGTTGTCTGATGGCAGCAGCGTTTTTCCACCCACAAAGGAGGCCAGGGCTGGACAGTGTTGGGAGACAGGGAGGTGCTTTACAATGTTTTGCTAAATTGTTTTAAAATCAAATGCTTAATTCTTTTTGTAGGCATTTCAGATCAATAGAAAGAAGATAAAATATTATGGTTTGGGTTATCTGGTAGATCTTTGAGTCTTCTGGCAGAAAACGAACACATTTTCTGATGGAAAAGTCATTAATAGCTCTGCTGTATCTCCTGAGGGAGAACCTGGATTTCACTCAGCTGTCCTATAGGTACTTGGCCTTCAGAGCTTTAGTTTGTGTTTAGCCAAATCTTCTGATCTTTCTTCTCAGACTGTGGCTTTTATTGAAGCGATTATTTTGGTAAAAGAAAACAAAATTTACTTACATGTCACAGGTTGTTGTGGACTCTTTTCCAAGCAGCCCAGATAATTTACTGAAGAACAAAATCCTCAATAGAATATTTTACAGGGTTTGTAGCATTCTGTCAATAATGAACAGGCTCCTCAATGTATACTTAAGTTCTGATGAAACAACCCCAAAAGTATTAATTAATAAATTACAGAGCTGTGTTTTCACTGTTTGCCTTTGGTTTTAGATAAAGACTCCCTGCTGGTTGGGGTTGTTCTGTTCTGCTTGAGATAATCATCAAATAATAGCTAATTCAATACAATGATCAATTCAGTTGCAGATTAGTGTAGCATTCAGCAGTAAAAATAAATATCCCAAAACTGTACATACCCAAAGTAGTGTTTAATTCTAATACAAATTACACTGAATGTTTTACAAATTTGCATGGCTTGTTTGCAGTCCCGCGGTCAAACCGAGATAATGAGATCTAAACACCAGGATTTAGGCTTAGGCACAAATAACGCAGTGTCTCTGAAGGCTTTAAGGCTGCCTTACTTTCACATATGCAACTCTTAAATTTTGCAGCTTCAATCCCTGATAAACGGGATTTTTAAAAGTATGAGAAGAGCTTATCATAAAAGAAAGAACGCTTTAGTTTTTTGTGCTGGGTAAAGTCTTTTAGAGGTGATTACTGTCTCGTGAAAACACTGTGTTCAGTACTCTTGTGGCACAGGCATCTGTCACTCAAACAGATGTCACCCCATAAACCCGAAAACACAACTTTTTTTTTCCATTCTCTGTGGATAAGTGAAGCCTTCAGGTTGATATACTCGGTGACATTTGTTTAAGTGACAGATGTTCACGTCTAGTAGCCCTCAATGGGGAGGTGACCTTCTCGTCTTGATGGGAGTTTTGTGTCAAGTGCTGTAATTATTTGTATGCAGAGAATGTATTCCTTTATGAAGGATGAAATTCATAAGGATTTTTTTACACTTGGGGTTGCTCTGTATGTAGTGGAGGGGCTTAGAAATAAGCAGCAATGTCTCAGGGTCTGATTCTAACCTGCCCCAAGTAGAACCAGATTAGCTCAACGAGCTCTGTAAATGTAAAAAGCCCAGAGAACACCAGAGCTGTGGAGGATGGATGGTATAACAACAGGCCCTGTTTTTTGAGCTTCTTTCTCCTGGGTGGTCTAGATGTTATGATAAGTCCAGCACTGAGGATTCATTTGCCGAGGAATGTCTACATGTTCAGGGAGTGCCAGCAGAAGGCTTTTGGCCTGAAGAACTGAAATCTCCAAACATTTCTGTTGGGTCAGTTTTAACTCATAGTGCCGGGTGAGGGCATTTAAGCCTTGTTTACACAGAGCACAATCTAGGAACAGTGATGGGAGTTTTTTCAGCATGCTGGATTCTGCTTGGATTAACTTTAGGATGAGTACATTTACTCGGGCAGAAGTGATGGTTCAGGTGTTTCCATCTCTGCTGTTGTCTTTGGCAGCCATATGAATTTCTGCGCTTACATTCTGAATTTAGGGTTTATTATTTGTCAGTAAGATATGCTAGGTCTCCAAAATGTTCTCTCAGGACAGGTAATCCTAACTCTTCCTTTTAGGCCATGACAGATTCTCATTCAGTTGCCCCAACTGAATTATTTCTGCCCCTCCCAGCCCCTTTATTTTCTAGGTGTTTTTAAACCTGTGTCACTTGTACCCAAAAAGTTCTGTGACAGTTTGATTGGAAATTCAGAGACAGTGCCTTGAACATCTTGATGTTTTTATATGAGCTCCTTGCACAGCTTAGCCCCACAAAGAGTCTTTGTGAAGTAGTACAAAAGATTAAACCCTTTGGTGTAAGTTATATTTGGCAATGACATTTTGTTAATTGATTTTGTTTTAAAAGTGAATTCTTAGTTTCATCAGGCATTTTGCAAACTAATTGGAAGTGTAGCACTGAAGTCAATGTACATATGCCATGCTCTTTGTGTGCAGCATGGATCTTTGGCTCTTTGTTACAGTGTGTGTTAGGGAGGATCCTGCCTTTGGTGACAGTGTGTGAATGCCTGCAGCAAGAATTCAGTGTCTACAGCAATGGTGCCTAAGCATAAAAGCAAACAGAATTTTTAATTACAAAAGGAAGGCATCAAACATTTCTGTAGGAATATGCTTGTATTTACTACACAAATACGTACAAAAATGTGGCAGCCATGACTGCCATAAGAAGATTACACTTCCAAGAGTCAAAAATGAAAATCAGTGTTTAAGCATCTGTATTTGGGTCCTCAAATAAGCAGTGGCTTTTTCGTTTGGTTGGTGTTTTGCTTATTTATTTACTTTTTTCCTGTGTTTTTTTTTGTTGTTGTTGTTTTGGTTTGGTTTTATGCTGCTGGATTTAATATTTCTGTGCTTTAATTTCTTGTCAGCAAACTGAGATTAACAGAACACCTCTGAGGAATGAAGTGAAGGTTAATATATTAGCATTAAGCACTATAGAGAAGCCATTGAGCAAATTAATAACACGCTGTTGAATTCTCAATTTACATTGTGTGCAATTCCAGTTTTGGTTTGCCTCCCTTTTTGCTGCGGCTCATTTGAAGTCTGGGTTACAAGTCTAAGGTTGTTAACAGATGGAGATTTTGCCTGCAAAAAGTTTTGTTGACCTAAAAAGTCAGTTTTCTGAAGTGAAATTTCTTTTTTTTTTTATAAACAGTTTAGAGGCCTTAACATAGTTTGTGGTGTTTTATTAATCATGTGGAAGTTGACTGCAGAGTTCAACTTAGCGCTTGTCTACATATTTTTCCCACTTTAATATTTAACTTATAAAAATTAGTATATTAAGTTCTCATAATGTCTTATTTCATTACATGCTTGTTTGGAGATTACATTGAGGAGCTTCCTAAACAGACCAACAAAACCCCAAACATCTTTTTATGGTAACAAGACTGTGTTTCAGAACTGCTTATTTACTGGAGGATGTAAAGTTTCTTTTGGTCGTCTTGAGAAATTTGCCCCACTTTCCAAGGGTAAACCATAAAGAACAATTAAACAAACTAAAAATAAAGCCAATTATCTGTATATTTATTAAGAATAATTTATTAAGTTTTGCCATATAAGATTCCTTACAGTTGTCTAAAATTTAATTGAAAGTGAGTGAATCTTCTTTAAAATTAATTAAAACTGGTCTCCAAATAAGCTGCTGGCACAACAGATTTTTAAGATACAGATTTTTCATTGCTCCAGTATTTTCTTAAGGTTATGTTTTCAGTGCAATACATCACAAAAATTAAGCGTAAGGTATAAACTCCACACTATTTTAAAAGGCTGCTTATGCCAGACTTATTTTGATGGATTCTCATCCCTTTAGTTAGGAGTCTGCATTTGTCAAGCACAATATCCTAATGAATTTTCTTAATTGCAGGAAACATGCTCAAGTCAGTGACCTGCAAGTTTTTATACATTGGCCAATGTTTCACCTTCTTGCATATTTTAAGTTACTGTGGGGACTTGATCTATGTAGAGGTCTGTGTATGCATTTCAAGCCAAAGTGTTTTCTCAGAGGAGGTTTTTCTCTTTCAGCTGGGTATATTCTTATTCCATGAGTCATCGGCCAGGTGCTGCATTTTTTGACTGTTGTAAATGCATCCTGTTATTTGATTTTTTGGTGAGAGGGAGGAAGGCAGCCTCTGTCCTCCTGCACAACTTCACAGAAAAACAAAACCTAATTGAGGAGTCCTTATCTCTGAAAATCTCTGATATGGTTCTGCTACTTAAGCTTCTCTACTCTTTTAGACAGCGTGACCTTCTTATTTTCCACCTCTTGCTTCATTCCTTTACCAGAGGTACAATATCTGCATTTCCAGACCATTTTTAATCCTAATTTCCTATCTATTTCCTATTTTATTTTCATATAATATTACCTCTGACATTGTTATGTTAAAAACATCTCTTTAGCAGCTAAGGGAGGACGAGCAGTACGAGGCGTCAGAAAGTCTTCACATAAATAGCTTGTTTAGAGTTGATCCTGTTCAGTATATGGTTATCTTAGCTGGTCTTCTGCATTTTTTTCTGGACTTCATACATTTAAGTATGGGGATCTTTCTCATTATCAGTATGTCAGGTATTTGCAATCTGGTTTTTATGACAGATAATTGTGCAGAACCCAAAGAATTTGCAAAGCTTGTCAATTCCTGTGGATATTAAATATCAAGGTGTAAATGCTGATAGGAATGATAGTAAGGCAGCTCACTGGAAGAAGATGTGCATACAGTGTATTGTCTAGAGGTTTGAATTCTGGTGGGTTCTTCAATTACATATATATGTATATGAATATTTGGGTATTGTATTTTCTTGTACTTCACAAATGGAATTCTAGTTAGCTACAGGCTTTTTTATATGTAGCCATAAAAGTAGAAAGTGCAGTGTACATAATCCATCAGAAATAACACGTTTAAGTTTTCCTGAATATTTTTTATCTCTCAAAAGACATAAAGATAGGAAAATGAAGTTTTTGTTACTGTAGTCTATCTTGTTTGCTGAGTTCCCTCTTTGTTGCTTCACTAAGATGTGTGGGTTCCACTTGCAATGCATCTGCAAAGGCCAAGTCCCTGAGTTGTGTCAGCCCCTGGTTAGAGCTGTGTGGCCCTGGGAGGAGGAGAAGGATGTTACTGCTGGCATTTAAGTACCAAACCTTCAAAATAACCATGCTCAGCAATAGTGTGTCCAGCAAGGACCAGGGCAGTGATTGTTCCTCTGTACTGAGCACTGGTGAGGCCACACCTCAAGTCCTGTGTCCAGTTCTGGGCCCCTCCACTGGCAAGAAGGACACTGAGGTGCTGGAGCGAGTCCAGGGAAGGTCAATGGAACTGGGGAAGAGTCTGGAGCGCAAGTCTGATGAGGAGCAGCTTGGGGGGAGACCTTGAGGGGCTTCAGCCTGGAGTAAAGGAGTCTCAGAGGAGACCTTCTCACTCTACAACTGCCTGAAAGGAGGTGGTAGTGAGGAGGGGGTCACTGTCATGTTCCAGGTAACAAGCAATAGGGAAAGAGGAAGTGGGCTCAGGTTGTGCCAGGGGAGGTTTAGGAAAAATTTCTTCACTGAAAGGGTTGTCAACCACTGCCCAGGGACGTGGTGGAGTCACCATCCCTGGAGGGCTTTAAAAGTTGCATAGATGTGGCACTTGGGGACATGGTTTAGTGGTGGAATTGGCAGTGTTAGGTTAATGGTTGGACTCATTGATCTTAGAAGGCTTCTTCCAACCTTAAATGACTCTATGATTTATTTTCTGAAAATCACCCTCTTTTCTGTCAAATATTTGTATTTGAATTATTTTCAGATGTTACTTAAAATCTTTTGGGAGGATGCCATTTGTTCACTCTGGTAATTTTAAATTTCTTCCCATTTTCTCTTAACACAGCATGAATTTTCTAATCTGACTTCCCTCCCCCAGCTATGGCCAGCTGTGACAAATTATTTTTCAGCAGCCCTATGTGGCTTTTGGCAGACCTTTTCTACAGTCAGTGTACCCGAGGGGATTGCTGCTACATCTGTCATGGGATTGCACTGCTCGTGGCATACACGAGTACTTATCTCTTAGGGTGTTATTTTTTCCCTTTGAATGCCAATACAGGCCTTTATGATGGTTTTAGGATGTGTTTTGAGTCTTTAACAGTATCACAGGCAATGCCAAGGTGACTGTTTCACCACTCAACCTGACAAAACAGACTGCAAACATTTCCCAAGTTACTGCTTCAAACTGCTGCCAGGACGATGTCTCTGGTGGTTACTGTGCTGCAGCAATGCTGTTTGTGTTAATCAGGTAATATAATATAATATAATGTATAATATAATATGGAAACTCAGGGTACAAAGAATGTACCCCTAATCCTACTCTGTAGTGTGCTGCCTTCAGGATGGAGAATGATGCAGGGTCCCAAAAGGGGATATACCCTCTACATCCCACCTTTCCTACATGCATCCTGTCCTTCTGCTCGTTGTGTTCACTAGTCATGAGGGAGCTCCTCAAGCTGGTACCCCAAAAACATTGTCGCCATTTTTGCTGTAGGTAACTCCTACCCCCTTTTCTGAATGCTTTTGAAACAGTCCAAGGTTTACAGTCTTTTTGAGGTAATCTCCTAGTAGTGTCTAGCAAGTACTGGATGTTGTGGGTTAGATGTAACATTTTAAAACCATCCTCTAGGGTTTTGCCAAATGATGTCAGAGCCCAGTGCGTTCCTCCCATGCAGGTGGGTGCCAGCAAATCTCTTAAGGGGATGATGGAGGCTGCATATGGAAAGGGGACTCGGAGCTTTAAGGAGGCATCCCTGGCTGAGTGCATGTAGTGAAAACCTCTTCAGTGTCATCCTCTGCACACAGGCTCAAATTATCCTGCTTTGCTGCTAAATCCCACTCGGTTAAAAACCTCAGTGCGGGCATGGTGAAAGTAGATTAGGGTAATTATTAACCACGAGTCCTCTGTCCACCTTGCTTCCTCATCTGGAAGAAATTATCCCCTGCTTAAGTTCAAGTGTGTTAATTGCTCTGCAGCATAACAAGCCCTTAATCTTCAGGCTTCTAAAAGTGTCCTCTCGTGCCTTCAGATTTTCATCATCTTTAGGCTGCTTTATCTGCTCTGTGTTACCTTAAAAAAAATTAATTTAAACACTTGCCAATCTTCCATATTAAAGCTTCAGGAAAAAAAGAATCATTATAGGCTTTTTGTAGGTGACTTGTGAAATAAATGTTTACTCAGGTTTGATCAATTTTAGCACACTGTGAGTGCTGCTTTGAGATTCAGTCTTTGGATATGGGAATATTACAGTTACATAGATAACTTTACTGATGTACCAACATTTCCTCTCTAAAATACTTTTCCTGACCCGTGCAACTCCCTTTTGTTTTGCAGCCTGTGTATTTGCACATAGATTTCTATATTATTTAGTATTTATATATGTAATCTTCTACAATTCAAGCTATCTACTACATGCTATCCTGCCAGATAGCACTTACAGTATCAAAAAAAATATTCTTATGCTCCATTAATCATTAGGATGTATTTTTAATCTGCTAGATTAGGAGAACAGATTGTGACCGTTGACTTGATATAGCCCAACTATCTAACACAGCCGGTATGCACAGGGGGTGGATCTGATGTGAAACACTGTAGTGTAAAAGCTGATGTTTGTGCCTTCCTCCAAGTGCTGCACTGGGCCTTGGCAGTGTCTTCTTGGGACACCATCAGAAATTCGGCTTGTTCAGTGTGTTAACACGTAGTGAGTCGATAACTATGACGATCCCAGCAGAGGCAGAAACTGGAAAGCTTTGTTGGACTCACAAGTTCATATTTAAAGGGTTTAGGATCTACATATTCAACAGGGGGTTGTAACTACTACAATTTATTACAAACAGGGGGTTTCAGGGAATGACATAAGGGAAAAAGCTGACTTACACAATTTGGGGTTTTCACAGAGATGACATCAGGGGAAAATCCAAGTTACACTTCTTGGGGTCTTAGCAATTACCTTATGGGGAAAAACCTATTTATCTTTGCGGATTTCCACGGGGGGAACAGGCAACACAAAGGGAGAGATAAAACACAAAAGGCTTTCTGCACTGGCTTGATGAGAGCAGGGCATGGTTTCTCCAGGCTTGGGCAGGACATTACAAACCTGTGACATCAATGGATCTTGTCTGGACTCTAGATGGAGGTTTTTTCCCAGTCTCTGTCAGCCGAAGGCTTTGGTTTAAACCTAGCAGTTTTCTTTTTCTCATATCCAAATTTTGGAATCCAACATTAACATGCTTTTGGTGCTGAAGCTGGAATTCAATACCAATTTACTTCAGAACACGGCATCAAATTATCTATGCATTTGCCACTTGTTTTGTCAAGTGAGTTAGTGTCCTTACAATTAAAAAATAAAGGCATCATATTTCAATATGGCTTTTTTTTTTCCCCAGCAGTAAGTACACAGTAAGAAATTACACATAAAGATAATATTTCTGTAAACAGACATATCTGGGGAAACTCGTGGTCAATTAAATATCATTTTTGAAAGACGTTGTGCCTGATTTCTCTTGGTGCATTGAATTAGAGATGTCTGGTAGCATTTATCCCGGGAAGAGCTGTTGGGATGTACTCAGCCAGGCTACAGCTGAGTTTGCAGGCAGGGCTTTAAACACTGCAGCGTGTTTTTTGCTGCCTGCCAGGGTGTGAGGGGCACGCCAGGGCAAGGCAGGCTGTTTGTCTGCATCTCTCACATCCCTGGGCTTGACTGTATTGGAACCTGTCTTAGGATTTTTTTTAACGATTCAGTAGTTAAATAACAAAATAGATCATTTGTGATGGGGAGGGATTAAAGGAGTTAATGGCTATATTTGCTTTCAGAGGCGTGTGTGCCTTCCGTCAAAATAAATTAGTCTCTCAGGCTTCTGAGGAGAGTATTAGACCTAACATCTTAATATATTCTAAAGCTGTGTCTGAGAGAAGTGAATTAAAGGATTTTAGATTTCTAATTACTTGAGATATAATTAATTTCCTCCTTTTTCTTAAATAAAGTTGGATGGGAAAAATGTGGTTTAAAAAGGCAAAAAGAATGTGAAGGGGAATAACTGTTATGCTGTGAGAACTGCTGCAAAGCGTGGAGTGAATGATTTTATTTTGTGCATCACAGCAAGTCATAGCAGGACTTTACAGATACCAAGTCAGTGCTTCCTTCTTGTTTGAGAAACGTTGGTTTTTGCTGTGGTGACACTTGTAGCATCCTCAGGACTGTCACCCTTGTGTTGGAATGTGCCATGGCCTTGCACAGGATACCTGGGAAGCTCCATCCGAGGTGCTGCCTGCCCACAAGGATATGCTGAGCTCCACTGGGTGTGCAGGGAGGTGAAACTCTGCAGCAGAAATAACTCCTGACAGTGCAACTAACACCAGAAAGGATGATTCTGAGTCGCCCTCTCTGTAAGTTTATAGCTCATGACATCTGACTGGGGCTTTGTGGCAGCCCTCAAGATTTATCAGCGCTACCTGATCTCCCCTTTATATCCTGCAGTAAATTTAAAGAATTTGCAGCTTCTGACTTATGTCTGCAGGAAATGTCAATTTTATTGAATTTCCCACAGGTGTGTTTATACACAGATTGGTGATGAATCCACCCAACAATCACCTCTGCTTTGACCAATTAAGAGCACGCTAAAATTAATTGATATAAATTTCGTAAGAGGAGATGCTGTGTTGCCTTTAGATGTTCTCAGAGAACTGTCAATATTATCTCTGGATTGCAGAGTAGCTCAGTGCTGAGTAAGGGCTGGGAACCCTTAGATGCTGCACTCTGCTGCCGCAGTAGTAATTGAAGATCTGTCTGCCAGGATTTGTCTTCCACATCTCAGTGCTTTGTTTTTGGAAAAAGGGAGGTGAGCAAAACTTGATTATGGGGACCAGGCAAATTTTACTGCAGTAATTTGACATAAAAACGAAGTCTAGTTATAAAGTTTCTAACCTTGCTACATTAAAAGAACATGCTCAAATTAAGCAATAAGCTCTAAAGGTGAATGTCTTACTCCTACATTTTGGTGCCAAGAGCATTAACTGTACTCAGTCAGCCTGAAAGTGGAGGTTAGCAGATTTGCAGACAAATAAACCTGGAGAATTGACAGCACCTTCCAGGCTTGTCATACCTGCAGTAACCTCAGACCTCTCTGCATGTTGGGCTCAGATGTCTTGTTAAGCCTGTGAGTCTTCTGCTGGAGGATGTTCATGAAGAAACACTTCTTCCCACCCCCTGCTCAGACACAGCAGTGGGGCAGGATTGCAATCAGTCATTCTTCAATCAGATCTTTAGCAGTATGTTGCTTTGTTGTGGGAATTAAGAGCTAAGATGTTAACTGAATTCTTCCTCACCAATATTGTTTTTCTTTAGTGTTCTTTTACAAATAAGAATTTTCCCCTCCATCTTACCATCTTTATGTCTGCACAGTGCAAGGCATGTTCAGAGAATTAGCTGTTGATGCTGATGAGTGTGTAAGAAACACACATGAAATGTGAGCTTTTTTATGTGTGTTTTGGTTTATTTTTTTCTGTGGGCTTTCAATTTTTTTTAAATTTCATGGGATGGCAAAATGTACATCTTAACACCAGGGTAAAGTCCTTGTAAAGGTTTGGTTGCTGTCCTAAACTGCAAAGTGATTAGAGTTACCCATTGAAAGAAATCTAATCGTTATTTTGAAGTGGACAGAGTAACTTTCTTAGCTTTGTTTGCAAAAATAGTTTTACACAGCTCTCAGAACCCTTTCTGCTGTGTCTTTCCATAAGATTTCCTTTGTCCAAAGCATTAGCAGGAAAAAAATGCGTGTGGAGGAAAATACCAGAAAGTGTTTGGGAAGTTAAACTGTAGTTTACAACAGAAACTAAATAGTAGTTTGCAACCACCTTTTATCCTATTAGCTATTAGTTGGTTTTCAGTTGGCTTACCTGGCATTCACCTAGATTCACATATACAGAGCCTAGATATCAGGAATGACACAATATTGCTTGCTCCAGACTCATTCTTTGGGAAACAATTTGTCCAAAAGAAAGCGTTGTGCTGTATGGAAATGGAGATTTCTGACTGCAGTTCTGTACTAGGATATTTATTTTCCTCCCCAGTGTGTTCAGCTCTCATCTCTTGCTAAAGACTTTTCTCCTTTCAAAAATCCTTGCTTTTACTCGTGTTTATGCTGCTGTCCACAGCTCCTGAGAAACAAGTTATTTGGGAACTTACAAGTCCCTGGAATAAAGCAAGGTTAATCTCCAGTGCTTTTCTATTGCTCAGTGTAAGCGACAGTGTTTATAACCTGCTTCCAGAAAAAGAGAGCTAAAGCTTTAAAGAAGTGAGGATGAAAGTATAAAATACCAAACTAATAAATATTACATAAGGTTGTTGTTTTTTTTTTTCCTTTGCAATGCTACATCTGCAGTCTCCGCTTGCTACAGCAAAATGGCAAAAGGGAAAACGCTCATTTAACAACCTTCCTGCCACCACAAATCTGTATTTGAAAGCATTTCCTTACACAGTATGAAGTGGTAAAATAATTGTCAGAGCTGTTTAAGTCAATATGTCCTCAGCTGGCATGAATAATGATTCCTCCTGAGAGGAATTGTGCTGGCAGGCTGAGAACCTAGCTGGGAGATCCTGGTACTTCTGGTCGTAGAAAGTATTAGCTTATATTTTGGAATAAAAAGAATCACTTTGTGTAAAAGAATTGTCATTGGGTAGGTTTTTGCATAGCCTGGTGCTGCATTGCTGTGCTCCACAAAGCATTGATTTTACACTATGCTTGGGAGGGGTATGGCAGTAATTCGCTTCTTCCAGAGGGGAATGGAGGCACGAAGATTAAATCCTGGGGAAAAGGGGGTCAGCACCATGAACAGCATTGCAGGCACAGAGTTTGTGCTACCTTCTCATCTGCTTGTCTGTCCCCTGGGGGAGTCCTGGAGCCTCCAGTATCATGGATAGGCAGAGTGAAGTTCCTCAGGGCAGGATCTCAATGAGCTGGAGGAGTGCTTGAGTGATTCCTTGTGAAGCATTGAGACTGGGAGCTTTGGGTTCAGGTCCCCTCCAGGAGAAAGAGCAGAGATGATCCAGAGCCTCTCACATCCTGGCGCATCATGTGAGCAGAGACAGCAGCAGTTTGTGACACCTTCAGCATGACTATGGACCACAACACCTGCTGGCACGAGTCTTGTTGCTGAGATGGGCAGAGGGGAATCTTAAATAGTGCTGGCATAATAGTGAAAAGTTATGCAAAGCTATCAGGAGTAAATAATGACTGGATAATTGTGTCTGGAGACCAAACCTGAGGCTCCTGGGATGCATTATGGATGGAAGCTGGGAAGTGGTTTTTAACACTTGCTGGTGGTGGTTTGTGTTTCCCACTTGATCTCGTTCTTTGTGCAGAGTCACAATTAGTTTCTCAGGACAGCAATAGAAACTAAAGCTAAATGACACATCTTAGGAAAAGAACAACTAATTACTGCCAAATTATCCCTTGAGAGCCAAACAATCAGCATATTTGTAAACCTGGGCCATAGCAAAAGCCGAAATGTAACCATTGGTACCTGTTACTCACTATGTCCCACTGTCATGTAGAGGTCATTTGGTCTTCCTTGTATAGGTAGATATAAATATATATAATAAATGTTTCACAGCCTGTGTACTGTTTTTAGTAGCTAGATATAGCTCAAACCCCCCCTCCCCCCCCAAAAAAAACCACTGAATAGTTATTTTCTTAAATACTTGGTGTATGATGGACTAATTATGATGAAGAATTAGGATAGATGGAAGAATCAGGAACATCACTGGTGTAAAAGAAGATAAAATTACTTTGTCCTTTGTGATACAGAAATAGAAATGGAATCAAATATCCCCAGTTTAGGGCTGTAATGTGATTTGCCATATTTAACTGGGTAGAGGCTCATGGAAGTGAAATTAGCGTGAACTGTGTAATGTTGCTGAAAAGGGGAGACCACCAGGTTTCCCAGGTGGTTCTGGGGATCTGGGAGGTGGATGAATTGTCTAAAGGACTCAAGAAATGTAAGAAAACCCCAGGGGCAGTGCAGAAATGCTGTAAGCCCTGGAGTCTGTCATTTCTCAGGGAACTATTCCAAGTGATCCGCTGCAGCCAGAGAGAGATGGCTAACCTTGCACTTGACCTTGCAAACCCAAAATGGAGCCAATTGCTGAGTGCCTGAAATAACCAGGAGGAAGGGATACTTCTGGAGGGATAACTCCTCCAAGTGTCAGTGGACATCACATCCTGAAATGAAGGTGTTGATGTTCCACACTGCTGCCAGACTTGGAGGTACCTTCGTCACGCTCAACACTGCGGGGAATGAGGTGGAATGGGCTGGTTTGAAGTATGGGGTGCCAGAGGAGGGTCATTTTAATTTGTATTTTTTTAATATTAAGCAAATCCTGGATTCTGGTAGGCTTCAAGTAAAGCCTCAGAATCTGCCCATCAGCAGATTTTTGCATAGTCTGCCACTCCCTAAATTCAGTTTGTGAGGTGTGCAGAGTTCGTATTACATTGTAGGAGGAGTTAGAATATTGCTAATACCCACTGCAAAAAACAGTTCTGTATTCTGGTACTTACTCCTGTCAGGAGTGAAGAACTGTTTCTGATTTCACAGAATATTCTGGCTTGGAAGGGACCCACAAGGATCAAGTGCAGCTGTGAGGTGGATGACCCATGCAGGGATCAATCTCACAACCTTGTTATTAGCACCATGCTCTAACCAGCTGAGCTAATCTCAGAGTCTTTTTTGAAAGGTTTAGTTTATTTTGGAAAGACACTGGCTATGGCTGAACATATGAAACTACTTAATTGCAGTGGCAGTCTTCTGATTATTATTAGTGGGAAATGAAAAATTTACCACTGGTATCATTTTATGTAATATTGTATTTTATTGGTAGCATTATTAACATTCTGAGAGTTGCTCAAAGACCTATATCCAAAGTTTTTATCCTTTTTAGAAAAAGGGCAATTAATTTCTTTGTGCTCAATGAAGTAAGGACATCTGCAAATTATAGTTCTGGTGTATAATTACATGTTTAGAGTTGCACACTGAATGCTAGTAGAAATATAAACTATGTGTAGTGATAAATATATCATCCAAGTCCTGCAAAACAGGCAGGCTTTTGTTATTGCTATTTTAATTGCATGTAATTGAACTATTTCTTCTGTTTAAGTTTTTCAGTTCTCTTTATAGCTTGAGATGAAATTTGAGGGCAGAAAAAACCCCACAGATACAGATATTAAAATGTACATATATATATATACACACACACACTGGTTAATAATAAACTATGTGTATTCTGCAAAGAAAGCATTGTTAAGAGATAAAATTCTTACATGTTTTGTTTATTGTTATTCAACAGAATGTACTACAAGGGACAATGGGAATAAAGGAGCACTTTTCTCTTTTCCACTTTATGTTCTGTAGAACATCATTCAGCCTTAGTTTTTCTGCAGGAAAATGCCAGACATGACTTTTAGTTTTGGATGACTGCACTCCTATTGCCCAGAAGGAGTTACTACCAAAATGTTTCTTGCTCACCTACATCCTTCAAAACCAAAATCACGAGTATTGTTGCAACACCTGTGGTAGTTTTTAGGGATTGTAGTGCTTTGTAAGTTTGGTTGTATTCCGTTGCAATTTCCATTGTGGAACAGATTTCAATAGAGGTTTGAAATAGATGATTGTATTGATAGATTTATATCACTCCATAACATTAAGATACCCGTGGAAAATTCTTAAATGAGAAATAAAATTAGTTGTAAAATAGTTGAAAGCTGAAAGTACAATTGAAACTATTCAGATTTTATTGAATAGGATACATTTCAAAGTGCTCCTGTAATACTGTCTGCACATACCTAGCACACCTAGGGATGCTGCATGGTGTTTTTTGCCAGGAGAACTGTGAGAACATGGGAGTGATGCATTTGTGTATAAGGACTTGGCAATATTAAAAAGCAAGCTGTTTTTTTTTTTAAACTCAGCTACTTTGAACACAAAATACAAGGGTTTAGAAACTTGGCTTCCCTTGAATTATTTATAATATGGAACTGCTAGACAGTGTGCTTTAAGAGTAAGTGATAAGCCAGAACAAAAAATGGACGTGGTATCGCTTTGTCGGCACATCTGCATTTCTAAAGATTAGGCAGAATTTGATAACAGACTAAAGATCGTTTCATTCTTCATCTGCATTGCATTTCTGGAGCTGGTATCCATGGCAATTCTCAAAGATGATGTAGAAGCTGGCTTGAAAACGTCTGTGGAAGTTTTTATTTTAAAATACTTAAAAACATTACTTTGTGAGCTCGTTTGTAGAGGTTGTCAGCAGTGTATTTCAAGTTACACCCCTCCCAGTAGAATTTTTAGTGCTGTGGAGAATCCCTATGGATTTGGTTCTGTGTCTGTAACAAGTCTGAAATCCAGATGCTTCTGGATACACCGGATGTTTTTGCAGCTTTGAATAAAATAAGAAAGGGGTTTAGTTGAGCTGTAATGGTTAAAGATGGTGTTCTAAACTTTCAGTGATCTTTTAGTTATCGGAGGATCAGTTTATTAAGTTTGAGAAATGTCAAATTCACTAATAACAATATTTAAAGTTCTGAGCATCTTCAGAGTCATGTGTACTAAATCTTGCCTGAGAAGGGGAGAAATCACCCAGGATAAATACTTCCTGATGGTATTTGAACTTTAGGTACCTAAGAAGCTAAAAGTCATCAGCGTGAGCCAAATCCAAAGACTGTGATTTACTGAGCCATTATTTTCCCAAGACTGTCTTCTCTTAGAAAAGGATTTGTCTTTTGCTTGGAAGTTTTATGAGCTTCTGTGCTGTTCTAGCATGTTTCTGAGACACTCCTTTAGCTCAGCTCAACAATATTTTGGTTTGATCAATAGGTCTGTGTTGATGTGAAGTTATATTTATTCTCTATTTGAGTTTTCATTAGGTACAGGAAATGTAAGTTGTTTCTCTCTTTCCATTATTGTTCTCTCAGCCATGGGTTTATTCCTTCATCTCCCCTTTCTTCAATTCCAAGCTCCCTTGGGAGCTAGTCTTATGATTTAGCAGCCTGAGGGAAACAAATAAATGTCTGGACTGAGCTTGTTAATTTTGTTACTTGATATGAAACCTACTTGAAACAAAATTTGTGATTTCTACCTTGATTTTTACATTTGGCACGTTTAAAGTACATTAAATATTTAAGTTAGAATTATTTTAAGCTGTTGGCAGAGTTGTACTATGGGCTAAACTTGATCAGCACACTTAATACTGAAATTCTTAGACACAATAGAAGGAAGACTATTTCAAGAATGCAGTGGGTCATAGTACTTTGGCTTTTGTATTGCTTTGAAATTGTGTTGGTGTGCCTGGAATTTGCTCCAGGTAGATTGTATACCTTAGCATATTTATTTTATACATTGTGAAATAAATTTTCGTGAGGAACTTACAGCAGCAAGCCCAACAACCTCATTCAGTTTTAATCCTTCCATCAAATCTAGGAAGACAAGGATTTGTCCTCTAACCAGAGAATTCAATACTCCATAATTTCTTCTCTTACCTTTTCTGTATACATTTTTTGTCTGCTCTGTTTTCGTAGCCCGTCACAGTCTGTTGTACTCACTTAACATCCACATATCACAGGCTGTAAATCTGAACTGAATTTTCCCCTCCTACAAAAATTGCGTTTTGATTGCAATTACTTAACTGTTAGTTAAAAATAGGTGGATTCACTTTGGAGTTTCCAGCTATGGCAGTGAATTTTTACAAAAGAATTGTTCTTTTGGAAGCTGATCAGTCCTGGAGGGGAATGACAGGATGGTTGAGGTTGGCAGGGGCCTTGTGCAATCCTTCCTTGGCCTGCTGGTTGTGCTGTGCCTAATACAACCCAGGGTGCTGGTGGGCACCAGGACCCCGATGTCTTCCCTTTGGCAAGTCGTAAAGATTTTCCCACTGACTTTATTGAGACCTGATATTAGAGCACACCCAGTGCTCTGTTCACTGTGGCCAACAGAAAGCGAGAGCAGCCTACTGCACTTGAACAGTGAGGAGGAAAGGTAGAGTGAAGTTTTAGGAGATCAGGATGCATTTATTGAAGAGGATCATACTGAGCATCTGGGGAGGAACACAGCTCACAGAGAGCCTGGAGTTCTCTGGAGTCAGCTGACGTGAGGATTGCTTGCTCAGCTTCTGTGCAGAAATGCTTTAGGAGTCGCACAGTTTGGTGAAGATAAGAGAGCAAAGAAAGATGCGAAGAGGATTGGATTTGTGGAGAACATTCCTGATGCTGCTGGAAGATGTGATGAGCTAGTAAGTAATCTGAATGCATACTCTATGATACCTACCATGGCTTGGTAACATTTGGTTTTTCTATTAAATTATTCAAGTGACATTTGCTTGTACAGGTTAGCAAACCGTAAACCTGCCCAGTTGTTGGAAGCAAGTTGGTTTATGTTAAATTGTATTGAACTATAAAATATTGTGTAGACATAATCAATTAACCTAAATATTTGGCTATATTTTGGTATGTTTTGGTGTGTTTTGACAGTGAAGCTTTACATTTATTTTTTCAGTACTGTGCTATAAAAGAAATCTCACTTTCATTAATAAATACTTCATTGATTTCCAGGTCATGCATATTTTCTCAGCTTCTGAAAATGAAGCATTTTTCTTTATTGCATTTTCATTGATTCTTTTAACCTCTTTATAGTTACTTATTTTTTTATAATACATCACAGTACAAAGCACTTGCAACTTTAAAAGTAACCCTGTGCTCCTTGGAAGTGCTTCCTTATGTAAGTCCATGCTAAATGTATGGGCAGAAAAGCAGAAAAAAAAAAATTAGCTGGCACACAGCCTGAAAAATGATGAAAATTTTACTAAAAAGTAAATGGAAAATGTAAAAATGCTTTGTTTGACTTCATGGGTTTTTGTCTTGGAATCAGTAGAAGTCTGAGCAGAAAGTTTAGGGAAGTTTCTCTTCTGTAGCATAAATTCTGATTTTTCATTACTAGGCAGGGTTTCCATATCTATTTGTGCATTCAGTTTAGCTTTGAGTTCAGGTGAATGCTGTATTCCTATTAACCTGTAATTTGGCTAAAATAATCCTTAACGCTATCCAAATGTGCAATTTTATTTAGGACTAATTAAAGAATAATTAGAAGCTGATCATGCTGAGAAAATGTATATTTGTCACTTGTGGACTCAACAGAATTGTAAATCCATGTTTTTACCACTTAGTATTAATATTACTCTACAGACGATTTAGACATCTGTGCATTGTGAAGCCATTCAAAACTGCTCTACTAGACTGACTTATTAAAAACATGTTATCTAATTCAACAGCTCATTGCTCCGAGCAAACCAGCTGGTGTAGCACAGAGATTAAAAAAAAAAAACAAAAACAAAAACAAAAAAACAACCAATGAAAGATGAATTTATAGGGCAGAGTCAGTTGTTTTATTACAAGAGATCTTTGGCAGGAAGGAAAGTATAGCTTGTATTTTCTGTTAATTAGAATGGCAATAAGTTTGTTGCATTTGCTTGTCCACTGCTTTGTTGAGTAGTTGTAGAAGGTCTCTGGACTCAGCAGGAATTGAAAAGCTTACAAAGGTTTTGGAAAACAGATGTTGATTTGGGCCTTAATATCTTCAGTCTGTGCCTTCCCCAGCTGTTGCAGCCCTGTTGGAAGATGGAGAATGACCATAGCCCCATTCTTAGGAATTGTTATGGCTGTGATGGAATTTCCCAACCTGGTGCTAATGTGATGAACAGGGATCTGCCTGTGACTAGAGCTGCACGTAGCCAGTGCATAGGCACAGAAGCTGTAATCCTTGCAGAATTAGTCAGAGCTTAGCAGGAATGTGTCCAAGAAATGAGGAGACTCTGCACATGGTGAAGACTCTAAAGCAGGATGGGAATACTGGAAAAGCTGGAATAGTTATTTAGATTATGCTGGCTGCTCTGAGGTTATTGGGGTCAGCACTGAGTATGGATTTGTGGGTATCTCCCCATCATGTGAGTGACATGAGTCACTTTGACATTTAAAGACCTTGGTGCTTTAATGTGTTGGAGGTCACAGAGGTTCTGTTGTCGTACAGCTTCAGACACTTGAAGCCATGATATCTTACCAAAGTACTTCATACAATCATGGAATGGTTTGGAATGGGTTGGAAGGGACCTTAAAGACCATGTAGTTCTAACCCCCAGCTGTGGGCAGGGGCACCTCCCACTAGACCACGTTGCTCAAAGCCCTGTCCAGCCTGGTCTTGGACACTGCCAGGGACGGGGCAGCCACAGCTTCTCTGGGCAACTTGTTCCAGTACCTCACCACCCTCACATGGAAGAATTTCTAATACCTAGTCTAAACCTGTCCTCTGTGAGTTTAAAGCCATTCCCCCTTGTCCTGTCACTACAGGCCCATGTTTAAAACTCCCTCTCGGCTCTCTTGTAGCAACTTTAGGTACTAGAGGGCTTTGATATGGTCACCCTGGGGCCTTCTCTTCTCCAGGCTGAACAACCCCATCTCTCTCAGCTTTTTCTGAGAGGTGCTCCATCCCTCTAATCATCTTCGTGGCCTCCTCTGGATGCACTCCAACAGGTCCATGTCCTTCCTGTGCTGGGGACCCCAGAGCTGGATGCAGCACTGCAGGTGGGGTGTCCCCTAAGTGGAGTAGAGGGGCAGAATCACCTCCCTCCACCTGCTGGCCACTCTTTTGATACAGCCCAGGACATGATTACTGGGGTCACTTCCTGTGACCTAAGTAAAAATCTCTGTGGACTAAAAGACTGTGAAGAAGCAGGCCTTGTTTATGGAAAATAGTGGTGGCTACTGTAGAATCTACAAGCTTTATTTTAAGTTTGTTTTGTCAACCTATGCACGTACTCATGAACGGTTCAGAGATTTTAGGAGGAATCCATCCACATAACTCACGGAGACTTATGTATGATACCAGTGTAATAGTAGCAGGTTGTTAATCGTGAGTGATGACAGAAAGATATGTGCATTCACAATGGACATTTTTAGTCAACTAAATCAGCTCATCCACCGAGCCTTTCAGGAAGCATAGCTGTGACCAGAGGACTGTGCTCTGTATATGCTTCACATTTATGATGTGGATTTATCTTGGGGCTTTCTTTTTTGGTCGGTTGGTTTGTTTTGAGTGTGGGTTTTTTTTCCTCTCAGAAATAACTAGTTTATCCTAACTATGCTGGGTTTAGAGGTATTTCTTTTGAAATGTTCTGTATCATTAAATATGCTTCTGGTTTCTTTTCCCCTGAATTTATTGACTTAGAAGGCAAGTGTTTTTTAAAGCTAATAATTGTGTGAATGTACCTCTAAATAAGAAACCATTAATCTCAGCAACACGTTTACATTTGTGGACAATATCTCTGATTAATTAGAGGATTCTGAAGTTTTCATTATACTCTTTGTAGAAAGATAGCTGGGCACTTATAGTCCCTCCTGGATTCATGTTACGGGAAGGACCTTGACCAGCAGTATTGAATGACTTTACAATTTGCTTGTGGGCTGTGTGAGTTGAACACTTGACAGTTGCTTTTACAGGAAGAAAAACCCATTGTAGTAAAAAATCTAAGTTAAAATTATTAATTAGATGTGACTGTTGTCCATGGAAATAACAGTTAGCTTGGAATCCTGCCAGCATCCCTTTCCCAGGGTCTCACCGAGGCACTTTAGATGGAAGAAACACACAGAAGCAAAAAATCATTTTTAGTATGTTCTTTGAAAGTCTATTAGTGTTTTAGTGGAATATCTTATACTGCTTTTCTAGAAGGAGAAAGAAAATTATTACTCTCTGAATCTGTTCAGCGTCGTGGTTGCTGATGGCAAAAAAGGGGAGGTTAAAATACTCTTCCTAGGCTGGAACCTGCAGAGACATCTGTGTTTGTACACATCTACATGCCTTCAAATTGCTTCTGTCTGCCTCTAAAAATACTGTCACGTGCTGTATTTGTCTTGCAGAAATGAAATTTTCTCTAATGTCCAACATAATGAAAAATTGGATTAAATATCTTGGGATAGATTTGTCTTTCAAATCTGTTGCTATCATTTTCCATTATGGTGACTAGTAACATCAGGTGGAGACATCGCCTTCGTTGTTTGTCTCTCCTTTTCCCTTCCTTTCCACTTCCATGTCTCTTTGTCCCCTCTGTTCTGCTTCCATTTCTGTCATGGTGTGATAAACCATGCTCATTGTTGGAGCTTTGAAAATCGAGCTCTACCCGAGTGAGGCAGATGAGCTTTCTTCACTGGGCTGCTCCCTTTGGCTGAGATTTCGGGTTGATTAACTGAGCCATAAAGGAAGAGGGCCGAATTGCCTTCTGCATTTCCCAAATGTCTCTGCTAGGAGTGCAGTCATTAGAGCATCATAATTACAGTGCAGAAGAACATATTTTGTGCTTTCTATAGGAACTGCACTGAAAGAATCAAGACTGTGCCCATATCACTGACGCTTTCTCAAAAACAGAACATCACGAATCCGGCTTGATCCGTGCTGCTGACCACATAGGTGCATCTGGTTTGAAGAAAAACTGCCAGTATTACAAATAAAATTAACCAGGGCATGACTCTCCTCGGGCAAGTCTGGTTGGCATCAGGAAGTGGCCCAGGGCTTCAAGACTCAGCAGTGTTAAAATTCCCTCTGTAAATCCAGTCTCCTGGTTACTGCCCTCATACCTCTTGTGTACCCATACAAGCTCCACTCCTGACTTTTTCCCAGGGCAAGTTTGGCAACTTAAAGGTGCAGTTCTGAGCTATAATAAAGGTGTTATGCAGCTTTCACTGAAAGCTAATTGCTGCGCTTCTGCTCCCAGTGGGACCTTGTCTGAATATTTGGGAATATCAACTGCTATTTTACATTTCTTTGCTGGCTTGTACCTTGGGCTATGCTGTTGTCTACAGATGTTAGCCCTTGGACATGTTAGATTAAAAGCATCAAGGGAAAAATCTGAGGAGTTCAAGGTTTAATGCTGAAAATTCAGAAATCAGTAGGGTGGTGAGAATAAGCTGTGTTACTGTAGCTGCAGGTTCCTGCCATTGTTAAAGTACAGACACTGTTTTCCTTGGGACTTCATAGCTTAAAAAAACCCTTCTAATGGACTAGATTTGAAACCTGAATGGGGGGAATCCAGGGTGTTAACAAGTCTTCTACTTTAGTATTTAATATATACTTTTGCCTGGGTTAATTTAGAATCATGGAATGGTTTGTGTTGGAAAGGACCTTAAAGATCATCTCGTTCCAACTTCCTGCCATGGGCAGGGACACCTTCCACTAGACCAGGTTGCTCCAGGCCCCATCCAGCCTGGCCTTGATCACTTCTAGGGATGGGGCATCCACAGCTTCTCTGGGCAACCTGTTCCAGTGCCTCACCACCCTCACAGGGAAGAATCTTCTTAATATCTCGTCTAACCCTGCTCTCTGTCAGTGTGAAGCCATTCCCCCTTGTCTTGTCACTATGTACTTGTAGAAAGTCCCTCTCCAGCTTTCTTGTAGGTCATCTTCAGGTACTTGAAGGCTGATTTTTTTTTTTAAAGTATTTTTTATTCCTGCATCCTAGTACATAGGGGAAACTAAGGCTCTTCCTGCCTTCCTTTCCACATTCTAGAAAACCCCGTTTTCCTCCTGAAGCTTTGAGGACTGCATCAGGCAAATTAAATGGGTGTAATTTGTTTCAAATATCTGGTGGTACGTACTTGCAAACCTGTGTGTCTGCAGATGTAACCTCTCACACTGGGATGCTGATGTATGTTCTCTATAAATACGTATGCATTTGTACCTAGTGGCCGTGAATAAGTGTGTGTATCTTCTTATATACACATATGCATCCCAATCTCTGAAATTAAAGTCATGATTCATGTTGCAAAATGTCCTTCCAAAAAATAAAGTTCTTTTGAAGGAGTTACAGTCTGCCAAAAGACACAGAAGCTCAGATACTAATTGCCTCAAAAAGTTAATGATCTGCGTTTGTGGACCCTCTATCTTTGGACCCTTTCAAATTATTGCAGTATAAGGGAAATGAGTAGTGTTTCTATAAGCTTATGTGTGGAAAAAGCTTTCTATAAAGTTTCATTAAGTAGATTATTATGTTTTTAAAACATGATTTGTGCCTTTTTTTTTTGTTTGTTTCATCCCTTAACTTCAAGAAGCCTTTCTTCAGACTCAGCAGTTGGTAACATTTAATTTTCTGTCATTTTATGTCTTTAGAGATGTGTTGACATTTCTGCTTTTCAGAATAGCATTTTTACTTTCTGTCATCAGCCTGCGTGTTATAAAATGCCATATTAACCTTTCTAACACATTTAGGTGTTACACAGAAGACACTTTTTATGGAATACCATGCTACTCATTAAATAAGTGGTATATATTGTATGAAAAAATTGAACAGTAAAATTGAATCAAGACAACTGTGGGTGTATGTATCAATAGTTTCAGGATACAGCACAGAATTATTTAAATAAAGTTGAGATTGCCTTCAGGAAAAATAGTCATTGAACTGAACAGGCAGTGTCTGCTGCTCTTGACTTCTCATGGTTTTTGTAAATGTCTTGGAGTTGTGTCAGAAGAGCTGACAAACACCCAAAGGACAGTGGTGGGAAGAGGAGAAAAAAGTTCATGTGTAAGACTTCTCACCAAACACTTAAACATGACAGATGGTTCTGATGTGTGAGTAGTCAGCATTAGCAGGGAATAGATTTAACTGAGAGTAAAACTTGTCCTAAAATGTCAGTAGCCGAATTTGTGTTGAATTTGATGACCAGTGAATATTCATTTTTCATATGACCTGATGTATTTTTATAGCTTTTTAAAAGTTAGTACCAGAAATTGCCAAGGTATGTTTAATCTTTGCTTATTCCAAACATATTACATAGTGTAAATACAGACTTTAGTATGAGGAATAGTTCCAACTTTATGGGACTGTGTGCCAAAGTGATGAAAGGCATCTGGAGTTGGTGTATCCACACTGAGCTTCAAAGGTTGAAGTGTTTAAGTGTTGAAATGCTAGGTCAGGTCCCAAAAGCAGTGCTGGATCATCACTATGGTGCTGCAAATTCTTCAAGCAGAGGTGATGAGTTCGGGTGCTGAGGCACTTGGAGCAGGGCTCCACTGCTCCAGATTTCAGAGCAGCCTTGGCTGGCTGCAGGTCAGACAGAAATTGCTGATGGAAATTCAGAGGAGGCTTACCCTGTTGTCTTTCACTCTTTGTATTAGATCTTTTAAAGTTTCTGCATTTTTAATTTGTGGCAGCCAGTTTAGAATACTAATGACACTATCTGATGGTGATCAGTGACTTTTTCATGTGTTCTTCTAATCATAACCTTAAAGTGATTCATAAACTCCAACTACTACATGGGCATTTAGTTCACCAGGCA
>NW_020897772.1:854225-931547 GCF_003984885.1 Neopelma chrysocephalum | reverse complement strand
AAACTCCAACTACTACATGGGCATTTAGTTCACCAGGCAGCTAATGTTGTAGTACATCTGGAGAATAAAAATCCAGCAATCAACCCTCATTCCTACAATTGCATGATGCAAATAAACTTAGTGACAAGGGGGAAAGACACTAGTAGAGGTATGGTGTTTGTTATGCTAAAAAAATAATTAGCAGGATTTATTCTAAACTGAAAGCATGGCTGGGAAGTATTTGGGAAACAGTATGCAAAGTAGATAAAATAAGAGATAAGTGTGATTTTTGTAATGGATGTTCACAAATTTTGACAAGTTAATGGCTCTAAACCCTGTGGTTCTTAGGTCATATTAAGATAAGGTGAATCCTAAGGTGAATTCAGGCTGGATGGGATGCTGAGAAACCTGGTCTGGTGAAAGGTGTCCCTGCCCATGGCAGGGGGCTTGGAAGTAGGTGGTCTTTAAGGTCCCTTCAAACCAAACCATTCTATGATTCTGTGGTAATCTAATTCTTACATTGAAACTACTAGCTTACATTATAATTTCTGCCTAAATAAGCAGAACTGTAACTTACTGTCCAAATTCCAGTGGTTATGGTCAGGAAAAAGCTGGACATAATGTGCAACGCTTACATTTATTGACATTAAATCCTATTCTTTGTGTCACTTTGTGGTCAAAATGATTAAACAAGTTGGTTTCAATCCAAGAAAGCAACTTATTTGAAGTCTTTGCACCATAACTATTTCTGTTCCTAATCAGTGAAGGTCACAGATCCCTACTTCTACCTTTGTCATGTTTCTCAATGCTCTTATGTAGCTCAGAGGCCTTTGCCTGATCCTGTTTTCTGTGGCATATAATGTATCTCATCTGAAGACATATCTACCATCATCTACTGCAGCTGAGAAGACATTTTGCCAGAATGTCACAGATGTAGAACGGGATGCTGGAGAAGGCAGGTTACGGAGAAACTCTGAATATAAGAACTCCTTTATGGCGTACAGAAATGGACTCTGGTTTTTGTAATAATAAGTCTGAGTGCAGGCTGCACACTAAAGCTTTATTTTCAGGTCCCAGGTGGTTCTGAAAGCAAATGTCAGAGTCTTATTAAACAAGTTAATGTCATTGTTAGGCAGGAAAAGTCAAGTGGGTTTTTTTGTTTGCTAGGGCTTTTTTTAAAGAATTTCTTTCCCCACATGATTTTTGCTTCCCAGTCTGAACAGGTTGGCTTCCTTGTGGAAATTTTTGCTCTCATTCTTTCTTATTTTTCATCCCAGTTGCAACAGGACAGGGCAGTAATGGGTGTCACGGTTTTGGTGTAATGTAGTTTAAGAGAACCTGGCTTGGAGACTGCTCTGCAGAGCCTGTTTAATGATCCAACTAACTGTGCACATACTCTGTCACGATACTATGTCTGAATCAAACTTTACATCTGGGGAGCATCTGTTTTGTTCTGAGATTAGTTTGCTTTTAGGAAAAAAAAGTGAAGGTATTCACTACCGTCTATTGAGAGCAGAAAAAAACTACATTTGGAGGATGGTTTTCAACCACAAATAGTCACTATTTCTTATGTTAGTTGTCACAGTTTCCCTTTTATCATGACATAGGGCAGTGAAATACGGCCCCCAACTGGGGCATCAAAGAGGACAGCAAGGGTGAATGAAAGAGGGGACAATTTAGAGCAAATTCAGTGCTGGTGCTTCTGTTCAAGGATAAGCAGCAGTACGTGAGGGAAGGAATTCCTTGGACTGTAATATGTGCTCAGAGCAATTGTAGGGTAATTATAAATGCTCTCAGACTTTGGGGTGGTTCACATTACTGTGGTAAGTGCTTCCCCACACCATGTCTTGACTAGTTAACGGGATGCAAACCCCTGAGTGGTGTGAATCCTCTTTCTTCTGGTGGGCATAGTGCATGTGGCTGGCAGCAGAAAAATGGAAAGGGGGGGTTGTTTGATTTTTAAGAAACGAGGAATGAGAGACCTTGGTGATTTTATTACTATATTCTTGTAAAAAAAATTCATTTTTCAAGAAAAATACGAATATTAGTGGCAGTGAATAGAAATGTTGGTTGAGAATAGCCAGGGTATGAAGGCATTGTAACAAGTGATACAGCCCAGAAAAAGTAATTTCACAGTAAAATACTGTTGTTTCTTTTGCATATTCACGCACTCGCTGTATTAGTGAATTGTTACCCCCTCAGAATTTCTGATTGAGACAAAATCAGTGTTGGACACAGGACCTTTGTAAGCAGATGGAAAGGGTGGGATATATTAAATCCATATTCATGGCCATGAATATTCATGCTGATGAACTTTGTAATTCATAAGATGGAAGTGTCCAAAATATAACTGTAGTTTAGCTTTCGTCAACAAATGAGAGATCTGAGTGACCTCTACTGTTTATGGTTAACAGGTTGTGCTGGGGGCTTCTTTGATTCATCAGTAAATATGGAGAAATTAAAACTACGTGATTTTGCTCCTGGAACATCGAGTTGTGTTGACACTTCAGATACTAATTAAAGCCCCTTTCATACAGCGAACCAGCAGTCAGATTGCCACTCTTAAGCATCTGGTATAACTAGAGCTCTATGTTGTTGCAAATCCCTGATTTTTAGCTGTAAAAGGGGTTTCATAGCTATTTTTATCTACCCTTCCATGAGTAAAAACTTTTTTTCATTTGTGTGTATAAACACGTAGCATTTAAGAACAATGAAGCTCTTTTTTCAGTTGTAGAGGATAAAGATACAGTGAAAACTGAAAAATATTTCAAAATGCTAAAAGCAGTGAAGGTGAAAATCATCATATTTATTCCATCTGAAATCATTGCAAACTGTGGAATTCATGCTGATTCAAACACTGCTGTTATTTAACTTCAATTATAATTAGAAATATTTTATTCTTATTGAAAGATGAAAAAAATTTTAATGAAGAACTACAATAAACTTTGTTTTCACTTCACCTTATAGTTGCTTAGAAGGGTTGTGGAAAAGTTTCTCCTCTTTCTTTTTCTCTCTCCTGGCTCCCTTAGCAGCTCCATCTTTTTACTTTCTTTTGAGTGTTAGAGACTTAACTGAAATCCAGCTTACTGGATGACAAACTCAAGGTTCCTCATCATTAAATTACTTCAAATTCAGGTGCAAATTTGACTCAACTTTCTTCTTTTGAGGAACACTTAATGTTTTTGGTTTATTAATGCTGTAAATCAGAAGGAAGGAAGCAACTCTTTAAGAAATGCAGATATTTTGCCTGTATTTTCTTGTATGATTTTGACCCATGATATAGAGGAGCTTAATGTTTCTGGAGCCATGTGTCTACTGGCAGAGATGTTGGTGGATAACATGATGTGCTAAGCAAGAGGAGGAATTCAAGTGTCCAGAACTTGAATCTGGTTAAGGATGGAATATGTCTATCAGAAAGTTGAGCTTGCTTTGCATTTGCCTTTTGACAAGCACTGTTTCTCTGTGTTTAATTAGTAAGTTAATGACTTAAACCTCCTGGTACTTTTGGTATAGAGATAATAGTTTGTAACAATTAATTTCTTAACCCCTCCCTCGTGCTAAACAATTAATCTTCAGAGGCAGCATGTTTATCAAACCTGGTGATAGAAACTTGGAATATAAACCCCAAAAATGGAGCCCTGTAAATTTATTTATTTGTGTAATCGTGGAAGAGTGCTTATCAGGCAGAAAGCATAAAGAATGCCATGTCATTGGGATGAGGAAGTCTAGGTCAGTGGCTATGCCCTAAGGACATGAGGAATAAATTAGCACACTGGTTTAGGTCCCCTGGGGGAGCTGCTCTCCCTTCCTTCCTGCCTTGGCAGGGCTGTGTTGCAGCAATCTGTGTCTGAATTAAATCCTTAGGCAACACCTTAAAGTTTCTTATCTGACTGATGAGTAACAAACACAGGAAAACAAATCGTCTTCTACACGGATATTTTGAATAACTGGTTGTGTTGTGGAATGTGCCAAATGAGCTCAAATAGATACTGAACTAGGCTGAGCTGATGGGCAAAGGTGGTCTCTGGTGTTCAGGTAAACCTACAGTGTCCACATCAGCATTTTCCAGAGGAGCTGTTAAGAACAGAAGAAACTCATGTAATTAATAGCCCAGGGAAATCAGCAACTGCATAGGCTGTTTACCCTATAAACCTGTAATACTAACAGTTTATAGTCTCTGTTTTAATGTAAACATTGCTTCATACTTTTGCTGATCATTGCAGTGAGTGTCTGTCAAGGGAGAGGTGTCTTTTGGAGACAGCTGCCTTCCTGACAGCCCACATATGGCAAACTAAACAGTGGGTTTGTGTTGGGTCTTGTTTGTTTTTCATGCTTACCTGTGTAGAGCCATTTATGTGTCTAGGATCATCTACAGAATGCCTTTACCTGGTCTGAGTGTCCCCTGTATCAACTGAAAATCAGCTGAGAAATCTGCAGCTTCTAAAATTTTCAATCTGCTAAGAAATCTATAAAAGCCCTGAATTCTCCACTCAGGATAAGTTAAAATAAAACAATGCTAAAAGATGTCCCTGTCATTTTTCATGTTCAGAAACAGAATTATCTATTACACTTTTATGTGCCTGAGTCTTTTAATGTAAAAAATATAAGATAGTCATGAATGTATGTTGAAAGACTGAAAATAGTATTTCAGTCAAAGACTATGAAATTTTCACTTATGTATTTTGTCAGGAGCAGAATCCTTTGGTAATAGTGTTTGATCCTTCCCTTGCATTTTTCTCAGCATCAGGCTAGAAAGTGCTGTTGCATTCTATTTGCTCTTCAAGTAGTTTAGTATTGCATGATTTTTTGTGTAGTTTTTGTGTAGTTCACTTGTGTATGAATGAAGTTCAGCGTGTGGATTCTGTCCTTTTGCTCTGCGAGGTCTGCCACTGCTGTTTTGAGGGACTTTGCTGGAGAGCATAACCCTCTTCTTCTAATGTGCTGGTTTTTCTATTTGTCTCCTTGGTTTGAATGGTTTGTTTTTTTCTAAATCACCTCTTGACCACTTGCCCTAAACATAATCTACATCCCTCTGAAGTAACTTGGTGTCATAGAATACACTGAGTTGGAAGGGATCCAAAAGGATCATTGAGTCCAACTCGTGGCCCTACACAGGGCACCCCAAGAGTCACACCATGTGCCTGAGAGTGTCATCCAAACATTCCTTGAGCTCTGGCAGCCTTGGTGCTGTGACCACTGCCCTGGGGAACCTGTTTCAGTGCCCAATCATCCTCTGGGTGAAGAACCTTTTCCCAATATCCACCCTAAACCTTTCCTGACACAGTTTCATACCATCCCCTCAGGTCCTATTACCAGAGAGAAGAGATCAGTCCTGCCCCTCTGTTTCCCCTCTTGAGAAAGCCACAGTCCATGGTGAGATCTCCCTTCAGTCTCCTCTTCTCCAGGCTGAACAAGTCAGTGACCTCAGCCACTCCTCACATGGCTTCCCCTCTGGACCCTTCACTGTCTTTTTAGCCCTATCTTACAATATATTTTGTTTGGATTTGAAATGTTGTTTTGGTTTTTGTTTTTTTTTAAGTAACACATTTGACCTGAAAAACCCAGCTTTGGTGCTTGGAAAAATGTTTTGTTCCCAAAGATTTTGGGAAATCGGCGTTTTGCTTTGTACTGAAGTGAGTAGACCTTCAGGATGATCTTCTGTCTTTCCCCTTACAACAACAACAAAAGAATGTATCCTCAATGTTTTCTGGTCCCTCTGGTACCTACTCGTACCCTCCCTGCAGCACTGAAGGGCAAGGTCTGCAGCTCTCCTCTGACTCAGCTGCCAGGTAAAATTGTACATCTTGAGCTGCAAAAATTGAAGTTGAAATAAAGAATTAGATTGTCTCAGACAGGAGTGCAGTCAGAGGTGAGAAACTGGGGCTATAACTTTCTTAACTTAGCTCCAGTGATTTATCTTGGGAGGGAGGCAGATGTAAGAGAACATGCTGAAGTGCAACCTTGGTGTTTTAGCAGCAGGCGTGGGTTGATCCTCACTTTACTGTTTCCAACTTCTCTGTGAGTTGCTGTATCCAATCCCATGTCTGTCTTCTCTCTCCCAGGCACTGTCATTAACCTCTTTGTGACCATCTCTCCTGAGGATGCCCAAGGCGTACTAGAAGTAGTGTCATAAATTTAATGATGCTTTAAAAGTCTCTTATGAAGAGATTTTTTCAGACTATATATTATTCCCTTGTTGACGATTCCTGCAATTTAATACGTGCCATGTAGAAATTTGTTCTTAAGATGCTCAGATTGTTCAATATCAAAAATAGACTTAAGGGAAGAAGGCATCGAGGGAGATAGGACAACCTGTCAGCAGCCTCTGGCTTAATATATCTGGTAGGAAATTCTAATTTACCATCAAAGTGGCAGCAACTCACTTGGTATGAAGTGCCAAGGAGACAGATGGCAATGTTGAAATATTCTCTGTTGTGCCTATCATCAGGTCTAGTGAAAAGAGAACTCAGGAGCAACAACATGTTGTAGTAGAGTAAATAATACTTACTACAACTTTCTACAGGGAGTGAGTTTGTTTGTTTGGAGTTACTGATGTAAAGCTGAGCTGGATTCTTTAATATGGATAGAGAGGAAATGGTGAGTAGAGAGACAAGTGTATATTAATGTCTTACTACTTAGAAGCAGATAGATTAAAATGAAATATGAAAAATATGAACCTCTCTTTCTTAGTACGTGGAAAAGGTATGTAAGTGATACAAGGAATAACAGCATCTACTTCATCAACTGAAATATTTGTTTCTGTTCTCTGATGCACTTGAGTGTTTGTAGGTGGCATCAAGTTCCTAAAAGCTGCTATTTGGAGAACATGGGCACTCTTCTATTTACTCTGGATCTCTTACTAGCTGCTCTGTTAACAGCTTTATGCTCTGAGTCCTAAAGGTTGATTTCTAACACAGAAGGAAGCAGAAAAGTAGGAACTCGTTTTTAGTTTTTTGGAAGTATTGCTTATTTCTTTGTTACTGTTGAAAATTCTGTTAAAGTGTTTCAATCTTCATAGGACTGGCTTCTCTGTGGAAAGAGAAACAGAACAAAAAGAATGTAAGGTACTTGCGGTGATATCACGAGTTTTAAATGACACAAATTTTAAATAGAGTAATCATGTATAATAATGTTGGTGCTTCTGGTGGTAAGCTGATTTAGTCTCTGCATTTCTTCATCTGGATTTCAGTCAGAGCAGTGATTCCAGCTGGACTTTTGAAACATGAAGGAAATGGCCATTTTATACAGAGAGACTGTCTCCTCCTTTCCTGTGTTAATTTTTCCCTAGGCAAAGATATAGGAAGCTACCACTGTTTAGTTTAAAATTAGGTGTTCTTATATACCAAATATAGGACTTAACAAAATTAATATGTATGGCATATTTTTCCTTCTTCTCACAAAATTATTTTTGTCTACTGTCTTGGGCTTTTACACATTTCAGTAAAAATTTAATGTTATCTTAGGTTTGGTTTTGCAAGGGACCAGGAATCAGTCAATGAATGCGTGTTTGATTCTGAGGAGGGGTCTTTTCCCTGATTTTGTTACCATCTTCAACAGAGCTTTATGAGGACTGTGGAGAATCTGACCTGTAACATATTGTGCAAATGAAATTTAATTCTTCCTTATGACCTCTTTTAGAGTTACTTAAGATTCACAGGTTGCCTTGTGGGTAATGGCAGAGGAAGACCGCACCTTCTCTGTAAGTGTGCTCACTGAAAATCAAATAATAATTTAGTTTTTGTTCCGGGCAAAACACACATGAGCTGTGAACATTTCTGTATTCTGACCGATCCCAAACTGAAAGAAATGCACTGGACAGATACAAGTGGAAGGCATATAAGATGGTTTAGGTTGCATGACATTAAAAACTGCAAGGAAAAAAAATTAAATAAGAACAACTGACACACTTAAATGATGCTTAAATATCAAGGATGTATGATTTTTCTTTAAAAAGAGCAGATACATTAGTAATTCCTATTCCAAGGACATGTACTCTTTGCCAGTGATACAAGGTGGCAGTAGCACAGCTAAATGTGTTACCTATTTAGTTTAGTTTTCTTTAAGCAGGCAAATAGGACAGAGATGTTCTGCATTATAACAAGCACATCATTAAAATGACAGATGACCATAAAATTAAATCTTGCTGTCCCATGGGGCGTTTTGGAATGTTAAGTGAAAGCATCTGCAAGTGATTATTTTGTTCTTATTAAGCTCAGACAGTCCAGAACCTTGAGTTTTTAAAGGCAAGTTCATCTCTTATGTTGTGTATTTGTGATGAAGTAATTGAATAAAGAAATGTAATATATTTTTAATAACATAGACTTATCTCACTGATTGATTGTGATTAGAGTCTGGGTTGAGATCTTCCTATGCATGTATTGTTTTAATCTAGAGGCCTGGCTGGCAGTCTGATGTCAGGGGTACATGAGCAACTTGTAAGACTCTTTACTGAGTTCAATTCATGTGGAACTATATTATCACCTTTTTTTTTTTTTATTTATTTATTAGCCTGGCTAAGAGCAGCAGATATAGAGGTACATGAGAATGTGTTTGGCCATTCCATTTGTGACAGAAACAAATATTGGGAGGTAAAGACAGAGACTGATCTGACATTAAGCCCTTATGAATCTTGTAAACTTGCAAATCTTATATTTGCAGCATACTTATAAATTGTGTGAACTTAGCAACTCCCAAGATTTTATACTGCCTGTATGACATAAGCAGGTTAGAAATAGAAATTTAAAATTAAGTCTTACTTTCAGAGCAACATACTGCATGATAACTAGTTTACGAGCAAGAATTTCTCTTGAAAGTTACTTTTCATAAATAAGAGTAGCTGCACTGCTGCAGCATCATCTCTCATATGGCAGGTACCCCTGTCTACCTGTTTTTGTGATGCCAGACACAGGGACAGGCTTCATTTTAGGTCCATCCCTGCTGACTTCCATCTTTCTGTGTTCCTTGGTTTTGCTTAGTACTTACTGATTCTAATTTGAACCAGAAGAGCCTGAGACAAAGTATTAAACACAAAATTTATTAAAAAATCATGGGGATTGTATGACTACATCATCACATCTGCATATATGGAAACCTGAGTTTTCACCAATGCTAAAATTTTGTAAATGTAACAGACCTGCATTTAGAAAACAGGTTTGGGTTTTTTTCCCCTCCTAATGGCCAATTGCATATAACAATGTATATTTGACCACTACCTGGTGACTTAAGTTAATAGTGGTGTCCTTGACCATTTAATTCCTCTTTTATTCTAAATGATACTCATTTAATGCAGAAACAAACCTGAAGATGGGTTTCAGGAAACCCTTTTCAACCTGAGAGACTGTATTTTTATATGAAGAATGTGATACAGGGGTTTATTATACACTGCTATTAAATTTTAATAATATCTTGTCCTCTGTGTACTGCTCTGTGTATAACATAAATATATGTGTTTAGGAAGAGGAAGGCAAAAGTGATGGATCTAATGACAATGTTGGTGCAGGGACACATTCACTGCTCTAGAATTAGTAAGATATTAAACTATTTCAATTGACTGGGTAGAACCATGTAATGAAAATAATCCGGGTTAATCTTAATTTTTTTCCCTGAGTTAAATATCAAACAAATTTTCTTCAGAAGTGGCTACAGGGGCAAAAAAAGAAGGTGAACAAAAAGCCCCAACAAATTCCTAGAGTGATAGTATAAAATAGGTGATGCATTCTGACCTGCTGGCCATTTGCTGCATTATTTACTGGGCATATTTATTATTAAAGAAAAAAAAAATCTAAAGCGTAACAGCAAATAGTCCTGCAAACTCAAATAATCTGTACATCTGAAGGCTACAATTTTTCTATTTTACAGCCTCCTTAAAGAGATTGTACTGGCAAAAGCCACAGCTATATGCAATCAATTGATTGCTAAAAGTTATTATCCCCCTAGGATGCTTTCCTTTTTATATGCGCTAGAACATTAAATTTAAAAATTAGGCCTGCTGTGAAACTAACAACAGTCTTCAGCTGAAAAATGTCAATCCACTTCAAACAATTTCAAGAAGATCCTATTTTGCCCTTCACTTCACCAAAAAAAAAAAAAAAGTCTGAAGGGGCTGCATAGCACATCCTCACTCGAGGCCAAATCCTGCCTAACCGTGGGTGATGAAGACCTTGAACTTGGCCTTGCCCCTGTGCTGTGTCTGAGAGAAGGCTGGAAGGTGACAGTGGGAAGTTCACCAGCTCCTCTTGGGAAGGTGAGTGGAGCTGAAGGACTTTGTGAAGAGCGCTCCCCACTGCGCGGCTTCCTTTTCTCGTCCTGACTGACAATTTACGTCCCAGACTTTGGCGAGACTGAGCTGTTGGGGTTTTTTCAGAGCTGCTGCCAGCCAGCACAGGAACTGGCAGAAGTGTGCATGTGCTGGGAGAAAATGCTTAGTAACTCTTCAGGGTTGGGGAACCTAAGGGAATGTCAGCACCCGCAAGGCCAGTGCTCTGAGAACTCAGTGTCTCAAAGAAGCTGGAAACATTCAGGCTGCCTTAAAGAAGTATGGCTCTCCAAGAGAGTGGGGGAAAAAACAAAGACAGAAAACCTGATCAGGAATATCACCGAGCTGAAGGATTTGTACTGGAATGTTATAATGGAAAAAGTAGTTTCACTGTAGCAAATGTAGTTCCTAATTAACAATGGATATCTGTGTGGGTCAATAGGCACTAATAGAAAGCTCATGATAAAAACTTTTAAACTTTGGACTTTGCAAAACCTACTTTTACATGGTATTTTCTTCTCCTTGCAGCGTTACGCCAGTTCTGGTTTTGTCCACTTTTGTATTTCACAATCATTTCATGAATTGCCCTTATCTGCTGCTTAGTTTCAATTGCAGTTGCCATTTTGGTGTCTAGTGAAGAGTTTTCAAATTGCTGTATCAGCTCTCAAAATACTGGACAATCAGTAGTCTGATAGAGAAAGGAGTTGGAGCACTATTCACCACATTATTTAAGAAAAGAGGAGCAATGCAGCATGTGGAGTCAAATCCAACTGTCTCCTGCAGAAGCCACAAAGCTTCATTTTCTAAGACCACAATAGTTTGTTTATGCTCATTAACTGCAATATTTCATGCCATTCAGAATAAATCCAAAATCATTTGAGTTCAAAGTGGAGCTGAGATGATAATTATTATCATCTATAAATCTTTGAATCAGATTTTCCTTACATTTAGAAATGTAACTTAGTTCTGTTTGCTTCTCAGTAATACATAAAATTAGCCAAAGCTGACTCGCAAACATGTCTAAAAGAAAAGAATGCCATGTTACAAATGAAAACCTGTGCAGACAGTGGATCAGATTCATCCCAATTACCTTCAGCCATCTTCAAACTGAAGATGATTTCAGCTCCATTTCCTGTGCTTTCAGTGGACAATGCAACCCTTCCATTTTAGCCCTCTGCATTAAAAAGGGATCAGCTCAGACCCCTGGCACTCATTTTTCATTAACTGCACAGGAAGGCTCCAAAATGAGGAGTGAGAAACTTGTTTGGTTTTGGATGAAAACCGTGACGTAGAAACTTTTTAATCAGGCAGCATTAATCTAGAGAAATGTGTGAGTTTGCAGCAACTGAAAGTCAGATGTGTTTGCAATAACAACTTTGCCACATAGAAAAATGGTTTAAGAAGTAACACGCCTGATTCAAAGCAACAACTCAATATCTGCAGGCTGTCAGGCTTTAGCAGTGAAGGAGGAAGCTGGCTTTATTGGAATTGGGTTTCTTACAAGGTTTGTCATCTTCCTTGAGGACTGTCACTCTTCATTTCCACACTGAATTGTGTTCAGTCAGACTGTGGAGCAAGTACATGGAGGTGTATTAACTAAATCCTGTTAGAGTTTTTGCACGGGAGCAGTGAAGGAGAAGTTTAAATAGCAGCACTCTGAGAGGTAAAATGTGAGGTGAAGTTCACTACTTATATGGAAGGAACAGTTGGATTGAAAATCATTTTGCAAAATAAATCATTGCAAAAGTTATGTATATTTAAGAATCATGATGTTTTTCTGTTTTTAGAGAGCGAGCAGGTAAAATTTTGCTGACAGTTTGTATTTAGAAGTGATTTCTTTTGGCCCTTTTTTATTTAGAGCAGAGCTTATGATAGATGGTGTATGATATAGTGCAGTTCTGTGAATGCTGAAGTGCATGTTAACCCATTTTCATACTGTTTTCTTACTTTGAATTAGCAGTCTCAGCTTGGCATTTAGCTGAAATTCAGATTTTATTAATTTATTAATAATAGTAGCTGATTCCAAAAGTCCAAATAAATGAGAAATTGTTGGTTTTTTGTGACCGGCATTGCGATTTATCAGCTGTGTTTGTGGAAGTTTATGAAGGCTCATGTCTCTGGATTGAAAAAAGAATTCTGTGTGTCTTAGGAGGTCAGTTACTGCCATATATTTCTTTCTAAGTCCCAGGTGATGCACACTATGTTTGCATGAGGAAAGAGGAAAAGCTCACGAGGTTTGTTGCAGCTCATCATTTTGAGTGAGAGTTTTTCCTGGTGATGTGTCAAAGACATTTATTATGTGCTGTTATTCATTGATCATGGGTAATAGTAACAGTACTTGTATATATGTAACTTGTTTGATTTAAACTTTCTCAAGTGCTTTAGATAACAAATAAACAGAAAAAAATCCTGTGAAGACTTCTCTGGGTTGTACCTACAGCATGAGGTTCTGTCTCTAGCAGTGCCCAAATGCAGTTGCTGAAGTCCAACCTCTAATCCTTTGTGGCTCTGTTGCTGCCCAAGCCAGATATGGTCCATGACGATTTTTAAACCTTTTTCTCTTACAGTAATTTTTCTAATCTGCCCCCCAGCATTTTTACCATCCCCAGCATCCTGTAGCAGTAAGTTCATGGTTTAACTACACCTGGGGTGGTGAACCACCTCCCTTTTTTTAGGTCTTAAACTGATCTAGTGCTAATGTCAATAACTGGTGACTGGATCCTGTGTTGGAATAATGTGTGACTGTTCCCTGCCGTTCATCATCTCCACATCATTCATGTTTTTAAAACAATTACTCCCTGATTATAGTTGGAATGGCTACGACACAGATAGACAGGATTTATTGCATCTTAAGGCCTTGTTCCATTTCTGTAATATATATAATAATACACATTTTCTATCCATGAAAACTGTTAAGGGTGGATTTTCTTCATTTCAACTGAGTAATTTTGATTCTGCCTCTGCTGGATAAGGTAGTATTTACATGGGTAGTAAGTGGCAGGTTTGAAGTGGAGCAAGATATACATGTGGCTTTTATGTTTGTAAAGACCTTCTCAAGAGCTGGGAGTAAAGAGCTATAAATAATTTACAGTTGAAAAGGCAAAAATAAGAACATTCACAATAAATAATAATTTTTAGGTATCGTACCTTTTATGTGAAAATAGCAGAATTTAAGGTATCTGCAAAATGTATTGTGCCCAGAACAGAAAGAAATCACTGAAATACATCTGTATAGCCTGGAGTCCAAATAAACTGTGCAGTTAAACAATGATTGGATTTCACAGCCTGTTTATTTACAAGGGATAAACAAGTGCATTTATGCAATGTCTGTAATGAAGATCTTGCCTGTGTATGAATTAGTGCTGGTTGTTGTTTGTTTGGGGTTTTTTCCCCCACTTGGTGTATGTGGGATCTGCCATCCAGAATTAGGGTGATTTTTTTTTCCTTTTTTAAAAACCGGTTTCTCAAATTGTAAAGTAAGTCTTGTATTATGCAAAGCAGTGACTATTGAAAAGCAAAGTGCACCCTTATCTAGCATTCAGCAAAGCAATATAAGAAGAAAAAGCATTTTTGCAATGCCTTGAAAGCCAACTCTCTCTATATGTTAATAATAAATGCCCCAATTTCCCAGGCGTGCTATTTTTATAATACAGTTTTCCTGCCTTAGGTTTTATCTAAATAAATTATGCTCACAACAGGCTAAATTTAAAAGAGTTTGGTAACATCATGATTGGATATGGGATAATTCACAGCGTGCCATAGCTTTTTTCTGAAGCATGTGACTCGGTTTATCTGCAGTTGTCTGTGGTCTAATGAGATTAGCATTGTTTTTTCGGAGTGTGTGCCCTTGCAGCCTCCCTCCAAAATGGACTTTTGTGGTGTCAAAATGCTTTACCCAGCTCTTCAGAATATCTGGAGAAGGCTTGAAGTGGCTACACTGATAACAAGAGGGAGGAGTGGTGTTCTTATGCTAATGTCCAAGTAAGTTTCCTACTGCACACCAGAATTAATTTCTTAATGTCAAAATACAGTAATACACATGTATGTGTTATTCTTTATGTTTGCAGGGAAAATAGGGAGCTCATGGCATACAGCCACCTATATATACCATGGACTTTCTTGCAAGTTGCCAAGAGCAAGTTTTAGTTCACTTAGTGCAGGCTGCCTTTGGAGCTGGTTTTGTACTCCCTTTCCTGGTTTTATTACCAGTGAGATTGGTCCTTTAATCCAGCTGATCCTATGGCTGATGTTTCCTGCACTGCCTTAATGTACTGTTGCATTAGCTGTTGCTGTAGGAAAATGCAAGAATAATGGTAGTTGTTGTTTTCATGGTATTTTCATAACCTCTGCCATACCCTGATTTAGCATGATTTAAAAAATACTGAAGGCCTATGTGGCTCTTTCACAGTTCTTAATGAAGCTGTAGAGAATTGTGAAAAAGATCAAAGTGAATCTTGTAACAGGGAAAACAAGTAAAGAAAGGTGTGAAGGGCTTTCACTTCTTAAAAATGCCATGAAGTGGAATCTGTCTGGCAATCTCAGAAATAATGAAGGTGTCATGAAAAGGTGCAGTGTTTCTATTGATGCAATTGGTGAGAAGTACAAAATCCTGGCAGGAATCACTAATGTGATAAACAGTATTGAGTAGTGCTTCCTAATAAGAAATGGTTTTGCTTAACAGACAATTGTGTGATAGCATCTGGAACTTGTGGAGGAACTGTCTACATGTGTGGATCTCTGCATACATTACAAGCTTCATTTTTTGAAGGTATTAAAGAAAAATTAAGCCATTTCTTTTCCAATCAATACATATTTTTGTGACCATAAAGAAACAGTATTTGAAATAGATTGGATGAATACCCTTAAGATATTTCTCTGTTGGGAGGGGGGAAGATAGTAGAGGGAAACATTTAAGGTATTTATAGGAGCACTATGCACCAGGAGCTGTGGTGGATTTATCCATCTTAATGTGTGTTGTACAACACGTGCACGTTCTGGCACTGGAACTTTTTTGCCGTGTTGATATCCTGCTGACAAAAAACAATCATTCACTTGACTGCATGATCAAAGCAGAATATTTAGGAGTTGGACTGGAAATGTCAGCATCTCTTTGAATGCAAATTGTTATTTTCAAAAGTTTTGTACAGTTAAAATCTATAAGGTACCAGTTGATTTAAGCAGATGCTGTAGTCATGGTGTTAAGCCTGTCTGACCACAACAGGCTTGGAATATTTTGGCAACATGCCACAGGGCACACCAAGCTTTAGCTTGGTCATTGTGATCGAGTGTGGATCGGGGGACAGTTTGGGAGTTGGTCTCTGGGTCATCTCCCCTTGCTGCGAGTTCGTTCACGTTACAGAGCAGTCTCCAAGTGATCCCCCTCTGGGTGCAACCTGGTCTGCTCCAATGGACCATGCAGCCTTTATGGTGGGAGAAGACCTCCTGTAGTCTTTTCCCATTGCACCACATGATTTACCAATTTGCTCAGCTTACTAGTAAGTTCAATTAATGTTCCTTCTGAATTTGATTGATCTTTTTGTTTGCCCAACCTCGTCCCCCTATCTCCACCTTCCAGTCTCACAGATGTACTAATTCATTCACTATCTTTTTGCTGTTTTCACAGCAGAAATCACAAGCAACTATCCCATCATACTAAAAAAAAAAACCAAAAAGGGTAATAAATCTCTTTTCCATCAAACTTCAATTTCTCCTTCTATTTCGTATCCATGAACTGCTTCACATATGACATGTGATTATTAGGTTTTTTTTCACTTGTAACGTGTTTCTTGCACTCTTTACATCAGCTGGTCCTTTACTACACTCTGTTATCAGAATTTTTAATGACCTACTTTTAGCAGTGTGTTTTTCTGGTTTCTCCTCCTCTTCTGTCTTGCTTGATGAATCGTATTCAAAACTGTTCATTGAACCTTTCCTAAACTTTTGTGTTCCCTGGGCTTTCCATATACTAAGGTTGTTCTCTCTTTATCCTTCCATATTTGTGAATCACTTCAGAAAACCCACCATAGAACTGGAAAAAAAGGCAAAGGAAAGTAACACCCAACTGGCCTTTTGTCCTATGGGTCAAGAGATATTTTTGCCATGAGCTGTTACACAGGACCATATTTTAAAATACAGGATTTGAGATGTGATGTAGGACTGGGCTCTGGTGGAAGGAAGTTTACTGCATAAGGAGAGATGGTCTTTTTAGAAGTGAAAGTGTGGCCAAGGGTGCAGTGAAAGGAACAGATGCAAAGAGAGAAAAACCATTAATTTAGGACAAAATCAAGATCCTGGAAAACAACATTAATCAATACATCAAAGAAAATGAAAAGAAGGAATGCCTTGCCTTTGTGCAAATGTTAAGTGCCTGCAATAAATAAAAAGTAATGAAATCCCTAATTTATATTAAATTTGAATGGGTTGCTAATAAAGCGGCCTAATGGGGAAATTCAAATGATTGAAAAGCTGAACACATATTTAAATAGCACTGAGAGAGAAGTGGTGGCTCAGATCTGTGGAATCTTTATGAAGTAACTCTCCAAAATGACTCAAAGCTCCAGTTTGTAATACATTTTTGCAAAATGAGGATCTAATTGACCATGTGCAGTAGGCCACCAGCAGAGAGCAACATGGCCAGCTCCTTCAAAACCTCCTGTAATGTGTAGGAAGGAAAGTCACTGTTATGGGAGACTTCAACTTGTGTGATGTTACTGGAGTCACACTGCCTTCTAACAGCATTGTTTGTATTTCTTTAAATAGATCTATAATGTATGTAAATGTAAGTACTTAATTTCCTTCTATGAAATCTGATTTTGAGAGAATTCTGTGTTAGGCCTTGTTTTCACAGATGAAGACAAAATTAGCCATGGCTTAAGCACCAAAGGGAGTAATTAACCAAAGTACAAAAGAACATGAGTTAGCTGAATTCTGAGCTGCAAGAATGACTCCAGAAAATCTGTGTGTGTATGTGATGTGCATAAATATCTGTGTGTGCTCGGGGCATTGGAGAGAATGTTGAGGCTTTAGAGAATACCTGTGACACTGCTGTTCAAAAAGAGAACTTGCTGAAAGCAAGGGATAAAAAAAATAAACCAACCACAAAAAGCCAAGGATTAGTTGGTGTTAATGAGTGTGGATCAGAATCTGGAAATTGTAGAAAGCTACTGAGGAACGTTATCTGTGATACACATTTATATGTACTATATATATCACATATATTTTATATGTATATAAATATACTTCTACATAAATCAGTGGTGGGGTAGGATCAATACAGTAAACTATTATCTTTTCATTTGTACTAGAATTTTATATAGAAATATAATATATTTAATTATAATTTTAAAGAATTTTTACTTCATTAGTAATGAAAATAGGAATGTTTTAAATGATGCCATAGAAATGAAAAATAGCAGAGTTTGAAAGGACAATATAGAAATGTAAGAAATTCTGGGCAAGTCTTGATATTCTGTTTTTGGAAAAGGCAGCAGAAGAGCATAACAAAATCTCATTACAATTGTAACTAAGGGTTCTTAATGGATAGTAATGCTGGGCATTTTGCAACCAACAGGTTTCAGTTGAGAGTTTCTAAGACTTATAAAAAATCTGCTTGAGTCATTCTCTGAGTCATTGCTGTTGATTTTTTGGAAGTTGTAGAGCGTTGGGGAAGTTCCAGACGACGGGAAGAAATCTAATGTTGTGCCAATAAAAGGCTAAATGGGAAGACCCAGATAATTATAAGTCTGTCAGCCTGACATTGATCTCAGGCAAAATAATGGAATGGTTTCTAAAGGACTCAATTAATAAAGAATTAAGCAAGGGTAATATAGTTATTGCTAATCAGCATGGGTTTATGGAAAACAGACCTTGTCAAATTAGCTTGGTATCATTTTTATGTTATTACAAATTTGGCTGATGTAATAATGAAGTTCTGTAGGGCACTGACTGGGTACAAAGTACTGAGGAAAAGCTGGAAAAACTTAGATGCCTTTTTTGCAGTGTAGAAAGAAAATGAGCAAGTTCAGAGCTTTATGGTTAACAGGGCAGTAATAATTTTTTTACTGCCTACAGTGAAGACCGATGTAACTTGAAAACAGACATTGGTTTATTTTCTGTTGAGCCAGAGCCTGTACTTACCACATAGCTCTGTCTCCCTAGAGCGTGATGTATCCCACTATTCTAAAAATAATGAGCACAATCAATTACTGGTAAAAGACATTCTGGTTCAGATGGTGAACTGTGAGCAGCGTGTTTGGATGCTGCCTGATAGCAAGATTGCAGGTAGAAAGAAGGGTGAGAAGCGTGATAGGCGAAGCCTGAAGGGGTGTAAGGAGGGTAGGTGACAACAAAATCATCTTGTTATTATTTCCTCATTTTATGTTTCTCTTTGACTGACCAGCTGGGTCCTTATGTTGGTTTCTTTGAGTGTGCCAGCTGATGTACATGTACAGTGCCTGGCATGGTCAAGTGGTATGTTGTGATTCCCAGAAATGGGAGCTGTGATGAAGTAATTTTCTTTTTGCAGGCTCTACTATCAGAGAAAAAACCATACAGAGGCTAAAAGAACAATTTTTAGTTAGTGTACATGGAGATAAAATTTAACAACTTTTAACTGAGTTCTACCACAATTTTTTCAATCTCTTTGTATACAAATAGTTGGCTTTGCTTCCTAAGAGTTGATTCATTTCAATTATATCAGAGGCTCTTCTTTCATATTGGTTGGTTGTTAAGAGTTTCCTGGAAACATTAATTTCTGTTCTTATGAGAAATCAGATCTTGAAGATAGAGCAGAGAATAAAAGCAAACCTTCTCGATTTCCATCAGCCGTGACTGACGAAGAACTGCTGAGCAAAAATGCAAGAAATTTCCATATATTTGTCTTGCCCACAGGTTTTATGGCAAGACCAACTGTTTGCCACTGGAGAACTCTCATTTGAGTGAGGTGAGGTTCTCCATTTAGACAAGTCACCTAAAAACCACTTTAGACAGTTCATTTCTCTCCGTGATGCCAATCAGGTTTTATTAATGCTTTATGCAAAAAATGGAAAACAAAAGAAGAATTTTTGAACTTGGGTCAGCTCTTAATGAGCTGTAAATAGGGCTTATCTAAACATGCTGCAGTTGCTTGAATAATTTTGAATAATTGATTTTGCTTCATGTTTCTTTTTAGATCTTTTTTCCCCCCTCTTTTAATTTATTATACATCTATTATATATGCAGATTGTTAGGTCTAAGTAGGAAAACATTACATGGTAGAATCCATCCAGGGCAAATCAGTTATCCTGAAGTCAGTATCTTGTCCTCAGACAATACTATGTGGGCATATACAGGGGTAAAAAATTCAGAGGTGAAAAAGGTGATATCCTTGTGGAGATTCCTGATGTTGAAAACATTTTTTGTAACTCCACGCATTTCTTTGAGAACAAATAAGCAAAAGAAGTACAAAAATGCAATAAACTATTAAAAACATGGTAATTCTCTAGTAAAGGTGAATGGAAGTACATTAGATTTTAAATTTCTGCAAATTTTAACTCTTACAGTACTGCAGGAATTACTGTGAAAACTCCAGTGTCAACTTTATGTGTGTAGTTTGATACCATTGCTCATTTATGTAGATATATTAATTATAATTTTAGCCCTGGCTTCTCTAAAAGGCTTTCAATGACAGGTTTTGAATCCATTAAAAAAAAGGTGTGCAAGGTGAGAAAAGTCTGAAAGTAATTTTGGTTGTGAAGAGGCTTTTGTGTGATTATTTTTATTTTTTTTTTTATTAAAAGCAGAGGGGACGAAAGAGTCTGTCCCCTTCCCCATTAATAATGAGGGCTCCTACTCTTCCCCCCCCAAGTTACAGCAATTATGGCTTTTGTTAAATTGTTCAGATCCAGCAGTGAATGAACAGTCATTGAAACTTAAGGACATGACAAGTAAAACTGAGAGGAGAGCTTGAAGTCATGGATAATTCAGTGTGACAGAATAGCACTGAGGGCTAGAGCATGATTAAAGAAAAATCAGAGCAACTCTTCCTTTAGATTTGCAATTACAGGAGATGAAGTGGGAAAATGGAAGGGAGTAAAACCCTCTTACTCTTTAAAAAAAATTAAATAAAAAAAAATAAAGTAGGTAAGAGGAGAAAGAAATTTTGTTAGGAAATGGTTATTTTCCAGCATCTTTCACGAAACGGTTTTAATGACCTAGAAAAGATCTGTTAGTATTGGTGACAAGATGTTAAATGAGAGGTATCATTGGTCTGTCCTGATGTGTTTGTTCTTCTCTCCCTTAATTTATTTGGGAGATAAAGAGAGGATTTTCAAAAAGTGTATAAAACTCACAGAATTTGCAATTACGACCAAGAAAAATTTGCATTTAACTTTGCAGTTCGTGGTAAGTACTTGTCAATGCCAATACAGACTATTGACATGTGAACTCGATAAAATATGTGTGCAGTTTTTAGAGTGCCTGCTAAAATCATGGTCATGAAACAGAATCTGGGAATGCATCTCCAAGTAAACAAAGACAGTTTAAATATTCCAAGTTTTACATAAGTGCAGTACCATGTTAATCTGATCAAACTCAGGTGTAATCCTAAATGTAATATATAGTTTTTGTGGCTTTCACTTACAGGAAATTTGGCAGCCAAATAGGGAGATAATTGTACAAGACAGTGCGGATTAAAATAACCTATAGTCTTTCAGAAAAGTGTTTCCAGAAATAAATACATCAGACGTATCTGGATGTTCATGCAATGAAAGGCACCTGCTTTTGTCAAAACAATGTAATGTTCTAAGTTGATTTAGCGATGGTTGTAATCAGCAATAAATTGTAATCATGCTAAATGATCAGGTTTAGTAAGTGTAAGTGCAGCATATAGCAAAGGATATTGCAGGTGTTTATAAAGTGAATAAAGTACTCTGATAGATTAAAAATGCAGTGCTCAATGTTTGGAGATGCAATATTTTTTTCCTCTCTGTCTTATTTTAGTATATTTTTAAGCTGACTGGATTTTCTTTTAAAAAGACAAACCCGGCATTATAATTTGGGGATCTGTTTCAATAGAGTGTAGTTGTGTGTGTGTGTGTGTGTCTGGAAACTGTGCGAATAAAGAATCATACTGTTTTAGAAATCAAAATACAGAATTATGCTCTTAAATGTTAGAGGCGCGGGAGAGAAGAGTTAGAAGCATTGCTGAAGGCAATTATCTAGAGACTTGCTAAACTCACTGAGCTTTTCATATTAAATATACTAATTCCCCAGGCATTAACTCAGCTCAGGAAAGTTTCCTGGGTTTCTCTATATTAACGCTGTTAAGAGGAAAAGCAGGGAAGCCAGGTCAATTTGTGGGGCTAATCGGAATAGAATGAAGTGAGCAGAAAAGATACCTTCATTTTGTGTTTGTAGAGGATTGAGGAGCTTTGTTCTTTCAACATTTATATGAGAGAAGAAGGAGAACTTCCAAAAACACAATGTGAGGACCTCAGTTGCGAATACAGGGTGTTGCATTGTGGCCACTGTTGGTGTACAGTGAACGGCCAGAAGTTTTTATCCTGAAAATCTTGCTATTTCCATGCTGAGCAGGGATTAACGTGCTGTCTCCTCTTCCTTTTGGACAATGGCATCTTCCCTTTTGCTGTTTTCCTGCTGTTAGTTGTTCCACTTCTTAATTCCTTTTTGATTGCCTGTTCCTACTTTTCCATCTTTAATTTCATGAGAATTTTGACACCGGAGTGATATTTGCCATCCTAGTGCTGTATGGATTTATGACTTTGACATAGCACAGGACTGAGTTGTCAGTCCCATCTGGTTTTTCCCTCTACTCTCACCCAGCCGGAGGAAAGGAAGGGCTTCCCACAGAGTTTCTGGGGGTGTTTCTATGAGTTTCCTACCCTATAAGGGGATGAAATAGGATCTGACTGAGCGGTGTGGATTTTTTTTCTGGTCCCCAACTATTGTCCGTGGCTTTTGAAGTAGAGACTCTCCAGTCCCTAACTTAAATGCATGTGCAGAAAGCAAACCACCACAGCAGCACTTTGTGGCTGAAGGAGCTTTTGTCTTGGGAGATAACTGCAATTTCAAAGATGTGATGGAATATGAGGCTGCATTTGTTCTGGGAGGAGTCTTTTCCTGCTACAAAGTGCCCAAACATTGAAAGCTTCATCTTGTCTGAAGCCATTCCTCCTTGTCTTGTCACTACTTGCCCCTCTAAACTGTCTCTTTCTCTTTTTCTTGTAGGCTTCAGCTGTTGGCCCAGGTTCATCTTGTCTGCGAGTGTCCGTGTAAAATAGTTCAAATAACGCTGTACATAAATATGTACTTTATATACGAGCCCGTTAAAACCTTAGAGAAGAGTGACACATGAAAAATGCTATGTTTTCTCTCTGCCATTTCCTGTCATTTAGATTGATTTGGCTGATGCTACACTTGCCATTTTCCATGTTATCCTAGTGCTTAGGAGCCAGACAGGTTTGATTTGTGCCAGCACAAGCAGCATATTAAGAGTAGGTGAAGTGGACTTTAGCTCTTCATCAGTGGAAGAAATTTCTTCTGCCTTTTTCCCCCCCCCCCAAAAAAGTATCATCTACTTGTGCTACCTCAAATAGTTCTTCTGAAGGCAGAAAGTGTCGTTCTCAAGCTACCTTTAGAACTTATACCAATTTTTTTATACCAGTGTTGATTCTGAATCATATTCTGGTGTCACTAGTTTCAGTTTGCATACTTTTTGGGGTCTGTAAGTAACACTAAAACCCAGCATTAAGTCTGGTTGTGATATCATGAAATATAATGTTGGACAACAGTTGGACATTGAAAAACTCCACATTTGTTATGGGGTATTGAGATTTTGTTAAAAGAAAGCATCTAATGAAAACATGTTACAGGCTAGAAGACAGCAGTTGTTAAAAAAGAAAGCAAAGCATACACACAGTGGAATCTGGGAGTCCTAAAATCCTTGGAATTTTCCTTCAAAGTATAGTTAAGCCCTTGAAGCAGCTTGTACCTTAAAAGTCATAATTTGAATTTGTCATCTAGATACAGTATCTTTATTTAAAATTGCCTAATATGATTAGTTGCTTGGTGTAGCATTATAATTGAAGTATTTAATAAACTGTGTAAGTGCTCTTCTTTTTATCCATACAGTTTCTTTGTGAGATTGAGTTTTAAGGCCTGAAGTCTTAACAAATTAATCAGCTTTCCACAGCAAAGCAAACACAATTTCCTCCCTTGCATATTTTAAGTAATCCAGGCTTGGGGAAAGGGCCCAGTCTTTGGGGATGACGGTTTCTTTAATTCCTGCAGAATTCTAAACCCTTGAAATTAAAGATGTAAGAGCAGAACAAGAAATGTTGCAATGTGTTTTCCTACCTCCTTATCTGTCTGTTCTAATGTAGTACAAACAAGAGGATTTCCATTGTGCTGCTCTGGACTTGTACACTGAGGTGTGGTCTGGAGTGAAAATAAATTCCTCTGAAAAGCGTGTAACCTTTGCTTCTCACTGATTATGTTTTTGAATATATAATTTCTGTAGCTGTCTCATCCCCAAGCAGCTGAAGTTCAGGCTTCCATGACTCACAGACATTCCCTGTGCCACACTCAAATAAGCAAGGTTGTATTCATGGAAGAAATTAATTGGTGAATATATTACTGGTAATGTTTTCTTTCCTCTGTATGGTAATTTCTTTTACTAATACAGAGACATTTTTGATAGACAGTGGCAACCAGATGTACTGAATGTGTTTGCCCATTGCTACAAAAAGATGAACTGCGTGATACCTGCCAAGCAGGGCAAAATATATTTCTTTTTGTAACCTTCTGAAATAATGCTTAGATCTTAGCCTGAACTATTTTCAATTGGGTTGTTATTAGATTTCTTTTTAGACACAGACTAGTCATGCAGCCTTTGTGGATCTGATCTTGCAAACAGGAAAATGGTGGTATGGCCATGATAATCTCACTGCGATGGGTGCCCCAACAGTGCAGAGATCGGTCCCAGGGATCTTTCAATCAGCCTGATGCTGATCTATACCTCTACCATTAGCCACAATCTCTTGCTATTAAAGAGAATGATGTGAGTCTGAATAGGCTGCAATTAATTCCTAGTGCAGCAGCTAGATTACCGAGATGAAATTCAGCCATTGTCATTGTTTCTGAGCTCCAATTTGTATTCTGTGTGCCTGTAACATTTTACATCATTGCAAGGCTTTGCATCTTCTTTGCACTGCCAAATATACTGCTTTTCACCATGTGCTTTGAGTGTTCCACTGCACATCTCCTCTGCTTGTATTCTGTCTTTATGTTTTGGGGAATTGGGAGTGAATGGCTACTTCATCCTTCATCTATAGCAGATTTATGATTAGACTATAATGCAGCGGCAGGTGTTGTTTGAGCATCAGTAGACACACCAGTGTGCTCCTGCTTGGGAACAGAAATAAAGGGTTTTGGTTTCCAGCTGAAGAGCCATTTCAAGGCTTCAGGGTGACCTAATTGAGGCCTTGCAGTACCTGAAGGGAGCCTACAAGAAAAAGAGAGAGAGACTGTTTAGAGCGGCAGGTGGTGACAAGACAAGGGGGAATGGCTTCAAACTGAGAGAGAGTAGCTTTAGATTAGATGTTAGGAAAAAATTCTTGATTGTGGGGGTGGTGAGGCTCTGGCACAGTTTGTCCAGAGAAGCTGTGGATGCCCCATCCCTGGAAGTGTTCAAGGCCAGGCTGGATGGAGCTGGATGGAGCTCTGAACAACCTGGTCTAGTGGAAGGTGTCCCTGTAGAGGGGTTGGAATGACATGAGCTCTAAAGTCCTTTCCAACCAAACCCATTCTGTGATTCTGCTTCTCATATGTTTGAGATGAAAAGGTTTTATATATTGTACTTTTTTCAAGACAAACTGTACAATCAGTGATTTCTGAGATTACAGAATACATAAATCTCTCCTGTTTAGTTTCCCCTGTTTAACAAAGCACACGAGCCACTCTGTTGATGAACTACCACTCACACTTGTACTCAGAGCCCCAGTTCTTTCTGGTACATGCAGGCTCTTTATATACACCTTTAGTTTTGTAGTCAACCTGTAGTAGGAGGGGGTGTTCACAGCATTTTAAAGAATTGGGAAAACAGATTTTACTAACTATGTAGAAAATAAGTGACTATCATTGAAGTGCATGGGTATAGATTGGATTTAGCATTTAAATGCTCTGCAGTTTTTCCCCGTGGCACTTATACAGTAGGTGAGAAATCAATGTCAATATTTAGTTGAATTATTTAAGCTAACAGAAAATGATATTTGAGCTGATAATTCTAGCCTGGATCTGGTTGATTAGGAAGTAGGTAAAAATTGCCATTGAGAGAAAAAAAAATGGGAATTTGAAGTGTGGATATTACCTGACCCTGGTGTTCTGAAGTGCAGAAAGGTGGGTGGAAAGGGGATTCTTCTGTGCAACTGGGATGAGTACCTGCCTAATAATTGAGGAACAGGGCATGGGCCTGAGAGGAAAGTTTGTGTCAGTCAGTTAAATCCTTGCAGAGCAACACCATTGAGCAATCTAAGTGTTGCATTACTACTGCAAAAATTCTACATTCGCCCAACTGCCAAGACTTGCAGTTCTGAGTTAAAAACACGGGAGGCAAATTTATACTTGAGACTTCACCAGTCAAGAAATACGGTTTTGGAGGTGGTTGTTATTGCATTCATAAACTAAGATAAATATTATACAAAATAAAAGAAGATCTCTGGAAGGATCACTGCCAAAATTTTGCTGTATATGCTGTAAAAGGTAAGTGTAGAGTGTATTCAAGCAAAATTTTGAAATGAGCTTTTTTTCTCAGGCAAGACTGAGTATTTACTAGTCAGAGGCTTTACTAGAGTCTCAGGAAAAGCTTATGCTCAGCAGGCATAAGCTCAGAGAATAACCCCAGTTGCAAGGGGTATCGGGACATGGTGCTACAATTCTTGTTTTGAGACAAGTCTTGTCTTCCAGATTTTCTAGCAGTGGTAGGTCAATAGAGCTTTTGTGGGTTGCCAGAAATATTTTTAACTGAGTTCCAAAGTGAAAATTAAAAACGTGTGTGGACTTGGAGGTCTATAAATAGGAAATCTAATGTATTCAAGTGCTCTAAAATATTTTGTCTGGCCGACAGCTACTGCTCCAGAAATGTGTGGGTGTACTGTAGTGTCTGTCACAGACACTCCGGAGAATCAAAAATACCGGCTCATCTTTGGGCTTGCTTAGGAAACTGAATCCCACTATGTGTTAAAAAATAGTAAGTTTTTTTCTTAAAGCAGAGAACCATTTAAGTGTTTTCCATAGCTGTTCATTACACACAGTTTCAAGTATTATGCCTGATTATTTTCAGTAGAGCAATGAAATACCATTAAGAATATTTGAAAGTATAAAACAACCATGCTGCTTCATAATATGCAGCTAACAAATTCTAGTTTTTGGAGACAGCTATTTGCCCAATGCACTTTGAATGAATATGAGTTTTAGTGATTTCTCAGAGTGTATACTGCATATAAAACAGCCCTGGTTAATCATCACAGAACATGAGAATGGCATAAAAGTACTTTCTAGGTACTTTTTATCACTTTTCTACATCTTTCAGAAAACTTGTGGCATTACTAGAGATGGAATTATTTCAAGGTTGGATACAGAAAAACGGGGATACGTATTCTGTAGTTAAAGATCTTTAAATGTTTTCCATAAGCTACTTCTTGTACATTACTGAGAATTGCTCAGCTATGTTTTTAAACTCATTAAAGATGATGAAATCAGGGTGATGGAAAAATGCTTTCTATGTGTATTATTTGTATTCCCTCTGAATTTGCTACATTATTTATGATACAGTCTTGACATTATAGTGATCTTGTATGTGAGGAAGTTTGACATTGTAAATTCAGTGAAGATTTATCTACCTTGAAAAATAGATGAATAAATGAGTACTCTTAGTCATAAATGCAATATATAAAATCACAGCAAACCAGACATTTCAGGAAATGGTGCTCAGTGACTCCACAGTTACTCCCTTTTGACTTGAGCAAACAAAATTACACATTTCTCACATAGCCAATATAAAGAGTGTGGGCTTTAAGAACTCTTTTGCTTCACATTCTTCTGAGGACAAAGGCAGTTCTTTCCAAGGTCTGGGTCTTGGCTGTTGAGAATGGAAGCAGACTCTGATGCTCTGCAAGTGCTTTTTGAGATGCTTATGGATATTATAGTCCTGAAATATTATAACACTGATATTATGAACGGGTGTTAGTGGTCATATTTTCACAAAGGGTATGATTACCTGTTGATTTGTATGCCTTTAATAATATCAGTTCATCCCTTTTGATAAAGCTAGTACTTTGTCGAAGAGTCAGCTTTTGATACCTACCAGGGAGCCTGCACTTAGTAGGTTTGCAATGTTTATAATGGGAGGAAAAAAAAGAGGAGAAAAAGAATTAAAAGTAAGAATCACCAACAAGAAATTATTCCTAATCATATTACTATTCCTGAGGCGTAACAAAAGAATTCTGGAAAAATCAAATTGCAGGATGCAAACCTCAGGTGTCAACTTGTCACTATGTTACATTTTAAGTAGTTATTAAAATCATTATCCTATCAACCTGTGAATTTTAGGCACACCAAATATAGCAACCTGCTTAATTGCTCAATATTATGCAGTGAGTGAAAGAAAGGGAGGTGGGAGTGGAGAGAATGGTGTATTTTCAAGGTACCCTAAAAAGCCTCTTTTCCTGTGGAGTAAATTATGCATATGTTGTTCAATAAGACCTTAGTCTTTGAATATAAAATATGTTATTAGAAATGCAGCTGCCTGCCGGTCCACATAGTTTGGGAATGGTTATCTTGAGATCTCCCAACAATGCAGCACAATGCATATTGACATGTCCTGGTAGCTCTAATCATGTTATTGACACTGGTCTTGTCTTGGGAAATCAGATTAAAATGAACTGATATAGCCAGAATCGGTGCCTAAAACACTTAGGGTCAGGTGTCAAAGTTTAATTTCCCATTGGACTAAAGCTGGAGAAACTCAGCTAAAGTTAATTCTGGTTTATATTTGTATGAAGAGCAACTTTACTCTTGATTGTCTGACTATAGACTTGGCATTGAAAAGGCCGAAATGATTTTATTTCTTTGCGTTGTGTGTCTCGGTTTCTTTAAAACTGGGATTTTTTTTTTTTTTATCGTTCCTTGTCCTGTAAAGGGCATAACATAAGGCTTGATGCAGAACCTGCCAATGGCACCTTCCTTCAGTTGGGATGCAGTGGCTTCACCACACAGCAGCCAAAGGCGCTTCATTTGCATTTCTCCCGGGCGCCGAAGGATGTTCAGTGACTCACACAATCACTGAGTTTTCAAGGTGCCACTCAAATTCAGTTTTGGTCATGATGCCTGCTCAGCTGGTGTTACGAAAAAAATTCAGGAGCCGTAAGCTGGGGTGAGATAAGAAAGGGTTTAATTATGCCAAGGCAATAGATGTTACACAGCGCGCCGGGCTGTGCCCGGGATGTTACATTTATAACAATATTTGGCCAATCCTAAGTGTGTCCACCCTATAATTTTTGGCCTGGTCCACCCCCTGGCCCGCCTCTCGAAATTGGGTCTGGGGTGCTTTTTGGGACCCCCTCTTCATCATCTTCATCTTCTTCGGGGTACAGAGAGCAGAGTAACCCAGTTCCTTGACTCTGTCCTGCTGTTTAGGCCAAGATACAAGCGTTCTCCAAACAAGACAGGCCTGCCTTGACTAAAAGACTAAACATCATCTACTGGATATGGGGGTAGGGTGATATAGGGAGTATGGAATGGGGTGAAAGGATTGAGGAATATAAACTAAGGGATACTACGGGGAGGAGGGAGAAAGGGGTTTATTTCTAAAATCTACTTCTATTACCTATAAAACTTGTAAGGCTTATAAAATTAGAAAAATGAAAAAACCTTAGGGGTTTAAGGCATCAGTCAAGAAATGCAGGACAGTCAGGCTTTCTTGCTTACCTGTTATCTGTTTCCAGATGAGAAAAAAGCAGAAAACTTAGTTGTAAATACAGGAGTCATTTGTCAAGCGTATTTCTGCAGTCTGGAGGGGTCATTGCAAATTCTGCTACGTGTAAAAATTTTGAGGAAAGAAAAAACAGACTTGATCTCCTTTTGGTCAAATCTAATTTTATGGAGATCAGAGCACAGAGAAATGAGACCAGAGGTTAGCGTTCACTACTTATTTTTTCTTTCTGACTGGCAATTCTTGCCAAATCACAATATGACTCATTAAGATATGTGTGTACTCTTTGATAAAAGATCTGAGTTGGAGAACATGTGCATCATATCCTCCTCTGAGGAGAATTTATTGACGAGAATGTAGTTTTTCATCTGTTGAAAGTATCTGCATGTGCTTCCTCCTTCCATCTGGCCACGGAAGTTGCTGGCATTGGGGGCTGCAGATTTGTGAAGTGTTTGTTTGGAAAAATGGAAGCTGATATTACATTCATTAACACAGCTATTAACAATGTTATTAGAGCTACAAGCGCAGTGGGAAATTCAGGCACTCTGTGCTGTAGGGAATTATTTAGCCATTGTAATATCATCTCTATTTATTTCATGTCTCCCTACTTGCCAGTGGGTTGGTCTGGGAGGAGAATACCATTAGGGATCCTACAGAGTAAGAAATATTTACTTCCTTCTCTCTGTACTTTGTGTCTTTTTTTTTTTATTGAGATACTATTCTTTTAACCAAAGGCATTTATTTTTTTCCATGAGACTTTATAGTAGAACTACCCTAATTATTAATTGTACATTTCTCACAAGGAAATTTGAGGTGCCAACACACATTCCTTTTTGCATAGAAGAATTTCACCTCTCTAGGAATTTATTATTCAGTTCTGGATTGTCTCTATTTAAACCTAGTTAACAAATATATATAAAAATTATTAATATGCCCACTCATCCAAACAAATTATTCTGGCTGCTCTCCCTACTGTGATGTGCTACCATAATTAATTCAGCAGACCTCTTCTAGTATGAGGTTTTTATCTAGATTTTTTTCAATGTGATGAAAAATTGTGTGGTAGTTGATTGTATCTCTTATTTTTTAAGAAAATGTTCTGAATGGTTACTTCACTATTACATCACCCCATACCTGAAGATTGCTGTCAGTTTTTCACTGGAAATCTTGTGGTTTGTTGGGATCTCGCTCCACAAGGCAAACTGTCCTTTTCTGTGTATTTGTACAGTCCCGATCCCAGTGGATGGACCTTAGTGGCATTCCCTTGTTACATCAATATAGATGCAAATTATTGTCATTAAGGAAGTGACTGAAGTAGCAGACTTTTCTTATAAAATCTCAGACAAAGTCAGCCCACAGTGAATTTTAGCATTTGCCATATGACATCCATTTAGGAAAGATGATTCAGTAGCTGTCAGAAATGAAATTTTCCCTTTATCTCTCAGCTGATACAAAACTTCATTCTAATATAAAAATCATGTGAAGATTATAATTATATAGAAAGAAATAACTGAAAAATTTTGCCCATCTTCTTTGGAAGGAAGGAAAAAAGAAATTTGAGGTTTTGAAGAACCTGGTCTTGTGGAAGGTGTCCCTGCCCATGGTAGAGGGTTGCAGTGAGATGATCTTTAAGATCCCTTCCAACCCAAACCATTTTGTCGTTCTAAGTTGTGCTGTGTTTTTTTCATCGCACTCAAACTCCACTTATATTATCCAGGATCTCCTGGACTTCTCATTGCCTTTTCTCTTTGTGATGGTGCTTCTCAGAAGTCTCGGGGAAAGGAGAAAAAAGACATAACAAATTTTCCATTTCCTTTTGCCAGTTAATTTTATCTTTTCAAGTTTTGACTCTGTCAGCTAAAATTTGAAAGTAATGAAGCATCTTAAAAACCCGTTTGCTTTGGAGTTATGAGTATTCTTGTAGTAAAGTGTTCATTTAGATTTAGCTTTCAAAGATGCTTGCTGAGTCTCTCTTAAGCTTTGATTAGAAATATGAATACTGAATAAATGACCAAGGTGAGCAGTAGTTTCTTAAGAATGAATGTAGTTGTCTGAGGCAAACAGCCCCAAGCTGATTATGTGCATCAGTCTCGTCCACAGCACTTGACCCTGACACATTTTGGAGCAGGCAGGTCCTCCTTATTTCATCAATGCCATTGTTAAAGACAGTGGCCTGTTGACTTCTTTCTTACTGAGGTCAAATACATCAAATAGAGTGGGACATCAGCCTGATCAGATCTAAATTGCTTGCTGCACCAATTTCTACCTGCATTGTAGTCTAATATCGAAACTCCTGGTTTCTTTGCAGCTAAGGTGTAAAAGGCACATGTGGTGTCAGGGGAACAGAGGAAAAAAAATTGGGAGGAGTTAAGTTTTCAGCCAGCTGATTATTGATCTGAACTTGCAGACCAAGGAGAGCTGTGTAGGCATGGATTGTAAAGCTCTGCCATTTATTGACTGAATTTAGTGGTTTACAATAGAGTAAATTGAACAAGTCTCATGAAAAGAATGTTGGTGATGTAATACAAGCATTCAGTACTTTTATGGAAACACAAAATGCCTTTTCAAAAATATTTCAGAAACATATCAGCATTTCAACACAGTCAGATCTTTTAAAATAAGCTGTTGAGAAGGTTCCCTGATCCTGTGGGAGCTCTACGCACAGAAATCTGCTGAACAAGATCAGTTGTTACTTTTGACTGAGTATAGCCTGATGTCATATTTGTATGTAATCTTAAGGTTCCCAAAACTGCAGCTATTGTCCCAAATATGTAATATTACATTTTAAGCAAAAAAAAGGGACTGCATATTGGGTCTAAAGGTTGCCTTCAGAAAGCCAAATTATATTTTTGAGCATCATGTTGAGGGGAGTGGTATTGGCCAAAAAGCTGTTTGCATGTTAGGGCTGGGCAGTCTTTTAGAAATGTAATGTTTTGCTCCAGGTATTTCCTTCGTATATAGACTAAGAAGCGAGCCACAAATTGTACTTGAAAATGGGGATATAATACATATTTACCTGAGACTAAACTTTCACATCTTTAGTAATTAACTGTAACATCTAAACTTTGCCTGAGAAACTGGTTCTCTAGGTTAGATTATTTCATTTAGAAAACATTTGCTTCCCAACATAAATGATATATGAACTCCTACATAGAATTTCATACATAGAGGGCTGAGAAGAAAATGCTGATATAGAGGTTAAAGGTTTTTTCTGCTTTTAAATATTACAGATGTTATCAGTCTTGATCAAATCTACTATTATATGCTAAAGAAAGTTTTGTCACTATCTGTCATTCATCATTGCTTTCCTTTCCCGACTCAGTCTGTTCTCTTCTATTGAGAAGCTTTTCTTTGCTATTCCAAATGGACTGAATCTGTGCTCAGCCAAACAACTGAAATAGGAGGCAGCTGAGAGAATAGCCCTTAGTTCTCCCCTATTACCTGGCTATAAACGTCAAGGGAGAATCAGCTTCAATGGACTTTAGAAACAAGTGTGAAATGAGGGAAGAAAAATTGCCAGGAAAACTCCTTCCTTCCATTGTTTAGTGTTTCAGAAAAGCTACCTGAGAGCCCACCCATGTACAAGCCCTAGGAAGGTTTTGTGCTTTTAATTAGTGGAAAAGTAAATGCTGTTTTGCAGGTGGGTTTTGGGAGCTACTCAGCCTTTTGTTCACAGGTTTGTTTTGTCTTGTCATTCTGTAAGACAGCTGCAGCTTGGGGCTCTTTTAAAACCTTGACAGAAGAAGTGGCAGACTTCTCGATCCATGGCAATCCTCTGACTCCTACCATGTTTTAGGGAAAGGCTTTTTGCAACCTGTAACCTAAACAGCTGAGTCAGGTGGCAAGGTTCTGCTGAGAGTCATTGCTTCAGCGTGAGTTACTGGAGGCTTAAATACACACAGGAGTGCCCTTAAACACACACAGGTTCAAACCATTTTTCTAGGTACTATTACTCTTGGTCTTGGCACACTTTAAATAAGGAAATCTTATAATCAACTCTTGCTAATATCCTTAACTCAGTATTATAAACCCAGAGTAAGTCCAGTCTGAGACAGTCTTAAAGATGATGCTAAGCTGCATCAGTTGAAATGAGATCTCTAAAACTACTTTTCTGGGATAAATGTAGGCATGGGTGATTTCTTTTTTAAATAAAGGTAAAATCAAAGTTGCTATTTGTGTTCTCATGCTGCTGTTTTCGTACTAAAACCCATGAAAAGACCACATGGTAATCAACTGGTGGTGTTGGCTGTTGCAATACATTATTAGTTTGATTCGGGTCAGGTTGGCTGAAATAAAACCATCTGAAGCAAGTCTCCTTTTGTGTGGCATTTATCAAGTGCAGGATGATAATTGCTGTCACTGAAGCATGACTGCTTTTGTAATAAATACTTTCTGCTCGCGTTCAGAGTGTGGAGCCTTGTGTGTGTAATGCAAGGTGCTTTAATCTTAAAATAATTAGCAAATTTGCAGCTGAATTATTGTTCAGTAAAGTTGTATTTCACGGAGGTGTTGGCTTTTACATCAAGTGATTGACATTTGCTTTTAATTACATAGCACTGGAGAGATCCTGCACACCTCTTTCTGGGATGGCATCGTGTTTCCAACTAGTTATGTGGATAATCAAATCTGAAGAGCACAGGTTTAAATCAGTTAATGAAGTGTTAGCCCATCACATCACATTTTCTCTCCCTTGCTGTTCAATCAAATCAGTGTTATCTGATTTTACAGTGGCTTTAATGTGGTCCTCTCGTATTTAGGTGGGATTGTTTGACTTCTTCGCCTTTTCCATTGATCTTACCCAGTGATGATACTGGTGTCACCTTTCTGTTCATGTAAAGTCAATATCTTCAGCCAAAGATAAAGAGTTACTCCCCTCTAGGTGGAAAAAATAAGTACAATAGCATAGCTTTGCATTCTGGTCCTCCTGTTCAACAGCAGAGCTGGTGTGCTGGTGGTTAATGTGTGTGAGGGCTGCAGGAAAGTTCTGGCATTAATAAATGCCAACATATAATCTGTGATCCTCTGTTCAAAAGTTATTCCCCAAAGCTCAACCTGTTTCAGTGTGGGAAAGCTGAGAATCAATAAAACGAAAAACCAAAAGTAAAAGTGTGTACATACATATATGGAATCCTGTATATGTCTGTGTGTCACTTCTTGGAGAAAGACCAAGACTTGAAAGTCTAAAATTTGATTGTCATAACCATATTTAGTTATATAATTAGAGATTTTTGGAAAAAAAATATTTTAATGTTCCAGAGATAGGAACCCAAACCAAAAAAACATCATAAAAAACCCAGAACAGAAACTTTTCAATATAAGAAAGTTTTTGAACTGAGGAAGGAAATGCCATGTTTTCTTGGACAGCAAGTGTTATTAAGTCTTTTTTCAAGAACATTACTAGGCACCTGCTGGGAATCAGCTCTTCTCTGACCTCTCTGTCTGTCCTTCTGAAGGGATGAAAAATAAAGACTGAAGCAACTAATACTAGCACCAGTGAGCTCTGAGACTGTGCAAGCAGACATTTATATATTAAGAATTAGCATTTTTACTTGCATGTAAAGTGAACTGTTGAACCGTTTTGCCTACTACTTCTCTTTGTAACTCTATTACTTTTAAATGCTACTTAAAAATGTTTTATTTCATACTTATTTGTGTGACATAAAGAATACTGTGATTAGAATCAAGTAGGCAGGGGAAAAAGTATTTGCTAATGGAAAAAGTAAAAGCTTCATGCTAGTAAATATCTTACCAATTTATGAGAGAAAATGGTGCAGGAAAGCTTTTTAAAAGGTCAATGAATTTCTATTAAAGTGTTGTATTCTCAATGCCTTTAAAATTAAGTGTACGAGGTGAACATTAAAAACCATGCGTTCAGTGGCTGAATTGCCATTTGAAGCAGAAGTTAAACACTTGGGCCCCAGAAAGGGAAAGGAGTGAAAACTTTTACTTCTTCTGACCGCTTTTCCAGGGGCTGTTACTCACAGCAATAATTTGATATGCACCTCCCTTGGTAAGATATTTGCCCAAAGGATGCAGTCTGTATGTAGAGAATATGTGTGCCAGAAAGGCATTTGGTCAGCCAGGAGTCTGGGGGCTTCTGTTTCCATGCTATATTGAGTTGGCTGAAGAAAGGTTTTCTTTTAATAAAGGCAAAAAAATCAATATTCAGTGGCTTGCCACAAAAACAAAAAAAGATTCAACAGAATTATTTCAAAAATCCAAAGCAACGGGCCACCACTACTTCTCTGTCGTCATCACTCACTCACTTGAGGTTACTGAGCTGTAAAGCCCAGTTTTAAGGTGATGGGGACACAATCCTGAAAGAATGTTTGAAAAGCCTTACAAATTCAGGATGCAGAAAAAATTATTATAGTCAACAGCTGTGTTTCACATTCTTAAGGAAAGACTCCACATAAAAGGAGGATGCTGCTGAGCGTTGATTCTTTTCTGTGTGTGTTTAGCCTTCTTTTTGAGGACACAAATTGTTATTCCCTGCCTGCTAAAATCTGTGGGTTTCTGCTATTACTGTTGTTAAGGCATTTTTTATGAGAAGATTGGTATCAGCTGCAGCACCTGGTATATTTTCATGTCAACATTAAAGGGAGGATAATTTATTTTACTTTTATTCTGGTTTTGATTAGAATGACCTTTTCTGTGCTTTATATTCAAATCCTTTCCTTGGAAAATTAATGTTTTTTCTCTATGTTGCATGTATTGATTATTAGTACTGGTATTTATTAATAATCAAAATACAGTAGGCAAGAAAACCATTTTTAAAACTTGATCTAGGGCCTTCTGGCATTTTTATTTCACTGCCTTTTGATATTAATATGGAAATAAGGGAACTGTACTTTCTAAAGAGCTCTAAGAAAGTCAAATGGGTATAAATATGCCTTTCAAATTTTGAGCTAACCCACCTCAAAACTGTTGTAGCTGATACAGGAGTGCAGTCAGTCATTTTGTTGTGACTTTGGACAGTCTCTATATGAAAATGCAACTTTGATCACAGTGATATCTGCACAAACCCCAACTAACAACCAGCTTTGTTCTGATTTTTGATGCTAAAAATTACCACTTTCTCTTCAGGAAAGTAATTATTTTATTTTTTTCCTTTTTAAAAATTTTTTAAATTTTGATGTTACACAAGCAAGACTCGAGCAGCCAAATATTCAAAAGATTAAGAAAGAAGCAATTTGGCTTAGAAAGAGCTTTGTAGATTGTGGAGGGTGACAGAAGCTGTCAGTATTGATTTTCTGCCACTTTCCTGTCTGACCTTTCGGATTCCAGCGGGTGCTCTTAAGAGGATTTAGCTTGTACCAAATTAAAGATATCACAGAGCAGTTGCTGACTCATATTCTGAAAGCCGAGCAAGCTCTGCTGCCATCAGCACGGCCCGATTGTGCGCAGGGGCACGGGCATTACTTGCTTTAATGCGCTCTTGTAGATCCAGTTGTTTGAAAAGCCGCTTATATAAAAATGAGGTTCATGATGATAAACAAAGTTGCCATCTATTTTATTTTCGTACACGTTGAATGCAAGAAATCGGCCCAAAAGACTGCTCAGAGACTTTTTTTTTTATCTTTAAGCAGCAAGGTATTTGTTTATTCAACGTTGGGAGCAAGCCAGCTCGCACTGGACAAACTTGCTCAACTTGAAAGTGCAAAAGCAAGCTATTTTATACACTTTAGATACATGGTTACATCATTTATTATACATATTAATAAGTAGGCTAGTCTCTGGGCGGAGTCTTTCCAGACATGTGCAGTGTTCTACTGAGGGGTCTTCTCCTCAAGCCTTCATCCCTCTGGTGGTCACCATGGATGTCTTCCTCAATTTGACCTGTTCAAATAGGTGACCTGAATTCTTCAAGCTTGCAAAATCCTGGCTCTGGGCCTTCTAGATCTTATTCAAATGTCTAGTTTACCAAATTTATTACTGTGTGTGTACTACTTCTGTTCTTTCTACAATAAGGCCTTTGGTCCAGTGAGCAGAACAGAACATGATATTAACCAGTGCTCCTAAAATGTTCTTCCAGCAACACAGGTATTGAGGTTTCTTAGCAGTCCAAGATATCTCAGTTAACTCTTTTAGGCCTGGCTCCTGTTTCAACATGGATGTGTATGTTTAAATGTATCATTTTAGGCTTTTGCTTGTGAAATTTGATGTGGGAAGGGATCAAAATATATGCCAAAAACTTTGATAAAGCAATGCTTGGAATGTGCATCTGTAAAAGCTTCATTTGCATTGTTGTGGATGAAATTGGAACAAAAACCCTGAGTGCTTTGTCTTCATTTAACACCTCCTGGCAGCAGCTTGACACGAAACTTCAACGTGAGCATCCTCTGCCAGAGTACCTTTCCACCCTGTTTGGAAGAAATAAATTGCTTGTCTGGAGTGGTTAAAATACTTTAATCTCACTTAATCTTCATGAAGTATTTTGCGGAGGTCAATAAAGCTAACACAATCCCAGGTTGGAGGCAGAAACTGGAAAGCTTTATTGGACTCACAAGTTCATATTTAAAGGGTTTAGGGTCTACATTTTCGACAGAGGGTTTACATATTCATCAGGGGGGCAGAGCTATTACAACTAGGGACTTTACAGGGATGAGATAAAGAGGATATCCTAAATTACAAACTTTTGGGTCTTAGCACTTATATCATAGGGGAAAACCCATCTTATCTTAGGGTTACATGGTGGGAACAAGTAACACAAAGAGAGAGATAAAACACAAGAAGTCTTCTGCACTGGCTTGATGAGGTCAGGGCATGGTTTCTCTGGGCTTGGGCAGGACATTCCAAACCCGTGACATCAATGGATTCCTGTCTGGACTCTAGATGGAGGTTTTTTCCCAGTCTCTGTCAGCCCAAGACTTTTGTTCAAACCTAGCAGTTTTCTTTTTCTCATATCCAAATTTTGGAATCCAGTAGTATTTTACTGTATGATGGAATTCAGTTTGTGTTATTTTTTTCCACTGGATATTTACAGTACATCTAATAAATATGTAAAAATAATAATTAGGAGAATTCCTTCTAACTGTTAGCACAATCTTAAGAAACGAGATGTTACTATGTAAGTTTCTGGTTGATAAACCTGTGCTAGATTAATGTATTTTAAAATACCACAGGAATATTGACCCAGAAGAGCTGTCTATGCCTTCACTGTGAGAGCTGAGCACTGGTGGGGGAGCAGAGCACTGGGTGTGCTGGTACCAGCACTACTTCCTCCAGCTCTCACCACTTCTGTGCTCTTTTTCCACCCCAAAAAAACCAAAAGCAGAAAAGACAGTCCCGACACTTCTTTCTGGTAAGGTCAAGATTAAAACCTCCTTGAATTTAGACTTAAGGCTAAGGCTCTCTTCTTTGCTGACATTTTATTCTATCACTGCTTTTGCCAAATTTTGGTGGGTTTTTATGGGTCATTCCCTTGTAAAATTGAACCTGGACTGATAAGTTTCCCGAATCCATTTTATTTATTACAGGTATTCACTTTAGGTAACATATCTCAAGCCTGGTTTTCAAACTTTGGTGTGTGCTGACACGCTCTGTATGTGTAGGTGTTAATTCACATGTGTACATGAAATGGCAAACCCATGTCAGTCCAAATTCACAAAGAAGCAAAGAACTCAAGAGTTTATGTATATCTCAGTGATGGAGATATGGAAGTGGAAAACGGACCACAGTGTGAGGATATTATTCATAAATGTTGTAGGATCCACACTTGAAACTTGAGCCCAGAGCAACTGCCCCCTGCTGCAGTTGCTGGCTGAGGTCTGCTTTGTTGAAGAACAAAGTCCAAGATCCAAAGACCTTTGGATTTTTTGGTCTGGGAATATATATCTTTTTATCTGCTCACTGCTACTTATGATCAGTTTTTCAAATAGGCCTTGCTAAACTCCGTATCCAGACTGTCAGGTTTTTGTTTCTTTTGTAAGTAGCTGTATTTCGTTGACGTAAAATTTTGTTAGTTTGCTACTAACTGTAGCTAAGCTGGAGTCCTGTTCATCTGAGTCCTTTATCAGCAATATTGCAGATACTCTTGCTTTGTAACAAAAACTATTAGGAGGTTCAGAAATGCTAATTTTGCATGATGATTCCTGCCGGAAAGCCTGTTGTGCATCCAGCAGTTACCATGGTGTGCAGCATTTGTCTCCTGTTTGTGTCTTAAAGGCAGCTGGAGTTTCTTTCAACTAAAAAGGGTAAACTTTGGACTGGGCAGGGATTGTTCAGGGCTAAGCAGGAACTGAATAATCCACGAATATGAAGCATTTGTAGGCAAAAACATTTTTTTTCTGTTACTGAATGCCTTGAGCTCACCACTAATGCTGGCATCTCCTCAATATACATTCCTGTCTAGAGTGTTGTGCCATTATTTTTCCCTTCCAGTCTTTTTTTCTGGTTGTATCAGTGGATCCTTGAGGCTTGATGTCATTCTTCTTCTGTAACTGGTGAGCAGTTCACAACCATTTAGCAACAACTTCAGAAAGACTAAATTGAGATCTCTGGATCTGTAGTTTTATGAAAACCTAAAAGTGCAGGTTTTATCCAGACAGAGCAAGTGATATTAAGAGGCTTCAATTTCAGTTTTGGTCATTGCACTACTGCCTTTTGGACCTTAGTTTTTATTATTGGCTTTGGTTCCTCTGTAGTGAAGTTGGTCACTCCTGGACATCTCTCTCAGTTGTTCTATATCTCATGCAACCTCCCTGTTGTTTGTTCTGGCATGGTGGAGCTTAACTGCACATGTAAACCGATTCAGGTTTTGAGTAAACATATTTCTTCCCTCCTGCAGAAGTATTTTTAACCTAAATCAACCTGTTGGTCTAAATAAATGCATGCTCCTGCAAACAAGTGTGCTGGCACTGATGAGGGGTAGCAGGGCGTTGAGGAGAGGCCTTGCTGTTGAAGAGGAGGTACCTGTAAAGTACCACTTCAACTTCTGAGGACTCTAAAACTGTCTTTTATACTCTGTTCAGAGTCCCTGAAGCAATTGGAACCTATAGGCACTTCTCTAATAGAAGTGGTCAGTAAGATACACAGAATCCTTTTCAGGCTGGAGTTTCAAACTGGACCTGATGGATTTTGCAGTGTCCCTGTTAGTAGGAAAAGTTGAGACAAGTGTATTAGCTCTGCTCACTCAGGGTTTGTGGCTTAGCGTCTCCCTCTCTGATGGCTGTTCTGAGCACTGCAGTGTGTGACAGATTGGCAGAAATAGCCCCTTACTTAAACTTCAGTCACATCTCAGACTCTAGTCCGGTCCTGAGCTTTTGTCAGTGTATATTGAAAATGCATTTAAAACCCAATTTCTTTAGCTGACAGTATGACAAGTAGTCATTCCCTGGATTTTTTTTTCTCAACTTCAGGGATTTTTGACAGCGTTCTGTGCAGAAAACAGGAACAGAAAATGGGATAATGTGACTAGGGGTGAGTCTAAATCTATCATTTACACTAACGTTTGAGCTTAAGCACGATATTTTTGAGGAAGCTTTTGACTATTTTGTGGATGTGGCTCATTTTCTCTGCATCTCTCAGGATGCAGCTAATGACTATGGGCAGAGCTGGATGATGCTTCATCTCGTGTGTGCTCATCTCTCAGTGAGTGGCGTCACGCGTGCGGCGCTGCTGGCACCGCGGGAATGCCAAGCACGGCCACAGTCCTAGTGCTGTTCTACGAGTCTCCTTGGCAATGTCATTTTGGTGGTAATGGCGAGTCATTTTGAGGTATTTTCCATCAGCTCCTGTGCAGAGATTGGCCATCAGACATTTAAGTTTGGCTATCCTCCTTGCAGGGCTGGCTGTTGTGGAACGCTTGCCTGGTTAGGCAGACAGCAAATAGATCAATAAAAATGCTTTCTCATGCCTTTTCTATATCTCACACTGTCAACTTCAGAAATGTTTGCCCAGCTGTATATCTTGACACATGGCTGCACCACAGTACTTTATTTTCTCCTCATTTTTGAACACAAGAGTGAAAAGTACCATATCAAACAAAAGCTTTCCTTCTCCCCTTTGGCCAGGAGGTGGAGTTAACTTCTGGCTTTTAGGCACTTAGGAACCTTAAAGTGTCATTTTCTCTTAAGCTTCTGCTGTCTTTCCCTTTTATTGAAACTATTGACTATTAACTATCCAATTTTATGGCCTGAAGTCTTCAAAACTTAAGTATTATCATTCACCTAAAGTAGCTATTCTCACAAGTTGCATCTATTCCAATAACTTTTTACACAGGTGAGTGTCACAGCAATGATAAACGCTCCCTCTGCCATTTGTTCCTCACACAGATAAAAAGTCAGAAAAAACCTCACTAAGTCATTGGGAAAAGATATTTGCCATGGGTCCTTGGCTACTGTATTTAGTATTTCTGCACCAGCTGCACTTAGTCCAATATCTTTTTATTTCTCTCTTTCCTTTTTTTTTTTTTAATGTAGGGCCTTTCAGATGTTTGCAGTTATTTTTTATTACGTTTTTCAGAGAGAATGAAGAGCAGGCCCATCTCATCTCAAAGATGCTGTGTCTGGGTTTTAAGACTGCAATAAGGTCACTCCAAATTAGATCCACCAGGATAGATCAGGACCCCCTACAGGGCTCTTCTCATTGTTTGGCAGTGTAACATGCCAGGTTGTTGCTTACATTTAGACCCTCAATAGTTTGCCCACACAAGACTTTGCAGTCTTAGTTGTTTCATGCCTTGAATCATGTAAAGAGAAAAAGTTACGCACTTTTCCCCGAGAGAATTTCTTTTAATTTAGTGAGGAAATATGTGCTTTGGCAAAAGATTTTTACAGAAGTAAAATACAGCCAAGGAGAGGGTTCCACAAGAGCGCCCAGCAAACACCAACCACCAGTTTAGTGAAATACAACCCACTGGTTTTAAGTTACCCACAAGAGAAAGAAAAGACTAAGGGAAGAGAAGAGAGATTAAGAGAAGAAAGAAGTAAAAAGGGAAAGAGAAGAGAGAAAAATAGTTATCCCCTCCCTGACAAGATGGTTGATCTGACACAATAATTAAGAAATCTAGTGACATATGAATCTGGTCTCTCACATGCCACCCCAAGGGTTCTGACTCTCTTCTTGTAGTGGCAACAGTAAGAGAACCTAGCTGACAGAAGGGAAGAAAGTACAGAAGAAAGAGGAAAGCACACAGTGGCCAATTGTTATATCAGTAAGTGAACAAACAGGATTTAAATCATTATTCAAACACCGCTCCATGTGAATCACCATTTCCCACCCTGGGAGTCCTAAAAGTGCAGGAAACCAGCATACAGGGAAAGAGTTCAGGAACTCAGTCTATCTGTTGCAAAGGTTGGCACACTTCCCTCACTTCCATCCAGGGACAGTATTCTTTGGCGAGGTGCAGCACTTCAAAGAGTCTTTTGCTTACCGCAAAGTCTTTGCTTATAGCAACATATAACCCAAAATAAAATACACGTATTCCAGACTACCCTTATCCCTCCCACCAACCAGGCTTCGGAGGGAAACATCAGAGTGCATCATGAGAAAAAGATATTTAAAAACACAGTAATCTGGTTGCTACAGGGGAAAACGTTCCTAACAACTCAGCTCAACTTACCAAAAAACCTTTGTTGGTTACCAAACCCAAAATCTTCTTCTTGTTTCTTTGTTATTCCCTTTTTTCTCAAGGGGTGGTCTCTATGGCAAATTTAAACTTAATCCCATTTCCCATTAGGACAAACTTTTTCCTCGGGGCTTCTGAGCCGATTTATTTGCATTATTTAAAACTGCCAAATGAAATGCATTTTTCCCAACTTTTTTTTTTTTTTCTTCAGATGAAGTCTTTCTCTGACTGTGACTGAAGATTAATTTTAGGAAAATAAATATTTACTGCATCATATTGCATCATAATGCAAATCTTAAGCTCATATATATTCGCAATTAGATAACTGAAGGAGCTCAGGAGAGTAATACCTAGTGGGTTTTGGGGTTTGATGTCGTGATAGGGGGATTTTTTTAAACTAAAATTAAAGTATCAGCCCTACACAATGTGTTCATTTAATAACCAGATGTCTGTGTAGGACATGCTCCTTTCCAGTGGGATAAACGGATACAGACCATCAGCTATATACTAGAATAGACTGTCCCTCTGGTTTGCAGCTGGAATTGTTTCCTGTCTGTGTCCAGGACTTGTTGGGCAGACACACAAACCTGCCTTGGAGAGTTGCAGACCTGGCCCAGATCTCAGGTCTCTCTCTCAATGGCTGGGTGGTTAAGTGCTCGTGGCACAAATAACTTCAAAGCACATAATGTAAGGCTGGTCGTGATGGGTCCCCGAAGCTATAAAAGGATAGTGGATTTGCATGAAAAGATTTAATGGTCTGGAAAGCCGTAGTAGAATGGGATCAGTGAAAGGGTCCGTTAAGAAAAATCACTGAGCCTGCCGTGGGGATTTCCAGGAGCACCGACTTCAGTGGGCACCGTGTGCCCTTCAGTACCTCCTAACAAACACACTGGCTGTGAAAACGTGATCAACCTCTTTTGAATTTAAAATACAGCTTGAAACTTCCTCAGTAGGGCAAATCTAATGCTTATATTTTTGAGATATTGATTTATATTTAAATAACAATATTTCAGATTTTTTTTAAAAGTACAACCAATTGCGGTTTTGACTGGTCATGGAGAAGTTGTGTTTTTGAGGGGAACAAAATGGGATGGAAACATCTTTATTTTAAATTGAATATTATTACATTCCTTTGGACTTTCCTTAAAAAAAAAATCTTAAAAAAAATGTAAGCAAAAGCAGAATAGAAACAATATAAGAAAACCTGTTTTGAAAGCTTAGTAAAAAAGAAAATCACTATAGAGGATTATGTTAAAATCTTGCAGAAAAGAAAATTATAATAGTCAAGTACAGAAGCCAAGGCTGGGAAAACTAAACACAATAATCAACAAAAACTCTCATCCTGAAAATGCAGATATGCAAAATTTCATATGGAAGTTGTCCCCTAGATAAATCATATGCTCAAAATTAAATCTGTTTAATAAGATGAGGTCCAATTTCCCCATGTCCCTGATGCCACAGCCAACTTTACTGGCAATTTTTATTAGACCAACAACTAACTTCGCCGACACATTAAAGCTTCAAGAGCTCTAGGGGAACTTTTTAATACAAATTAATAGCAGCCAGTCGATTGACAGTCAGTTAACCCGCGGTGAAATAAATAAACAACTCGCCCTCAGCCTGTCCTTTGCCCTTCCTTGGGTGCTGAAATGCTTATGAGAGCTGTGGTCGTGACCCTGGGATTGAGGGCTGCCAGGCATGAACGCTGACATCTGTTCCAGGGCTCAGTTTTCATGCTTGAGAGGGACTTTCAGTCCATCTCCAGGGCCGCGAGTTCTGCAGGGTTAAAAGGCACTTCATTTAGTTCCCCGTGTCGCTGGAAGGATCAAACAGAAAAACCTGATTTTTCTGAAGAGTCTAATTACGTTAGACACTTACCTGTCAATGGAATTACATTAAGTAGCTATGAAAATCTTTAGATGTTTACAAGCCTGCTGGAAGGAAATTAAAAGCCAAAATGTTTTAAACCCCAGGATGTTTTAAAATCAAAATTCTACTCTAATTAAAGTATGTGACTGGACTACTTAATGTAGAGGAATAAAGGAGATTAATACCAGGCTCCTTCTTCCCTTGCTTATCATTAAGCAGTGATGAACATTCAGTGAAGAAGATATTATCTAGAGCTAAACCTTCTTTCTTTTCTACAGCAAAGCTTTCTTCAGTTCTGCTTTGTCTGTACATCAAAAGATTAGTGATAGAGATGGGGTTGATAAATTTTTCTCTGACATTAACTAGACCTGTGCTTTCTTATGAGCTCCTTCTTAATACAACATCCAAGCAAAAATTTGTGGCCAGCACGCTCACCTTTTTAAGTGCATACTCTGCCTGCAAGCAGGTTTTTTTAAGGCATTAGAATAAATAAATAATTCTACAGACCAATGCCCAACAGTTTTAATGGCAAAAAAAACCCCAATCAAGTGATTTTATGAGTCCCAGTTAAAAGTAATTATACAGTATAAGTGCTTTAAGTGAGTTAATGAGACAGACAAATCTGATAACAAATTGCTAGCTCATCATAAGCTTCCTTTCAAGTTAATTCAGTCTCTCCATTGCAGGGCACTGTTCTGCATTGCTTTGTTCCACTGAGTCCAGCTTTGGCCCTGTTAGCATCTGTCTCACTCCATTTAGTGCAGGGGATGTGAGATTCAGCTGTTTGCATGAGTAGGTGTATGGGTAACAAATGTGGTGTTACAGAAAAATTCAGGATGACTTGAGGAAGCAAACAGCACTGATGGGAATAAATTTTGCTGTTTCATTCTAATTTCACCATATTATTTATCCTAATGCTAGGGTGTTTATCTAAACATGAAATACTGTCTGCAAGTTTATTGAGGAGTTGAGAAGCCAGTTTTATAATAATTTGCATGTCTTCAATAGCATTTTCAAGTAGGCATTTTCAACAGAATACTGATTAGCTCTCTTGTATGTAGGAAGTGTTGTAGTTGAAGCTGGGTGTCTGCAGGTAGTCTTGAAGAGAAAATAAAAGTAAGGTGAGGTTTTTCAGCCTCTGATGTTCAGTTAACGTGGGGATCTTCAGGGTACTCCTCCTTCCTTGGCCCCATCCTCATCCAGTATGGAGAAACAGTGGGGTCATTGCTGGTGGAAGGACCTTTGCCCAAAGAAGAATGTCAGAAGGGATCAAGAAAACAGCATCTGGTGTTCATGGCCTCATGAGTTGTAGTTTGGTATCACATCTCACAGCTAACAGGAAAGTTTTGGGTGAGGGAAACAGAAAGACCTGACAATGTTCTGGGTATTTATTTTCCCAGTCAGTCATCAGTCTCCTTGCTATGAAACTGGCACTTGCTATGGAAATGAATGATCAATGTATCTAATTGCCTTTTGCTTTGCTCTCCCTGCCTTGATAAGGACAGGAAACTTATAAATAATTAGATTTGTTGCTACACCGCATTGATATTATTAATGTATTCTATTTTTTATTTATTCCTTCAAGTGCATCAGTGGATGATGTATAGACTGCTTACATGGGAAGAAAAAGTGCCATGCAAAGATATTAAAAAAATTATATATACCAAGTAATACCAAGATTGATAGCAGAGGAGATGGTAGTAAATTGTACATTTTATTCCACAAAATCTGCTTCTTTGTACTGTCTTTATAATACCAAGTGAATATAACAGAAATTAAGGAATCTGTTGTTGGTTGTGCCCATGGATATCACAGTTAATTGACTATAGGGAAGCGTGCTCTTAAGTTGTGGATGATTTTTTTTTATTTTTTTTTTTTAGGCTGGTTCTTTCATATTAATATAGCTAATAGGTATTGTTTTGCCAAACTGAGAGTATTAGTTTGATTTTTTTGACAATATTCAAAATACAATTTTGCTTTTTCATTTTGATTATTAGGGCAGAAAAGAAATGCTTTAAATATTTTTTTGTGAAACAAGGTTACACTGGAACATCTGTCAGGTCTAATGGGCTCTAATCGAGAGGATCAGACCAGAGCAGTCTAATCCTCTCTGGGATGACTATACCAGTAAATTATCCTGAAGAAGGGGTTTATTTCTGTAATACATTTTGCTTTGCAGTGACTGCAGGCCTGACCCTTTTAAGTCTACAGTAAATGCAGAATAGCTTACTGCAATAAAAGGAGCTCACATTTATTGTAAAGTAAGAATATTCACACTAGCAATCACCATGGAGTAGATAATGTATTATAATTTCACATTCTTCCTTTTTTTTTTTGTCTAGCTGACCTTTCTGCAGACAGTAGAAGTATGAGCCTGAAGTACACTTCATAAAAATATCCCCTGGACTGAGGCATCCAGTCAGCTTTCCAAAGTAATCTGTGTAAAGAGTTTAATGTTCCTTCTTTCTTTCTCTCTCATATAATGGGAGTAGAAAATCCAGTCTGGTTAGTGACAGGTAGCCCCTCTGCGGATGGAGCCCGCTTTTAATCCAATTTATCAGATGTTTGCAGTAGCATTTGTCCAGGCTTAAGGCTTTGGAGGATGGAGAAGATGGATTTAGAGAAATAAAGCCAGCTGATAGATGGGATCACTTATTAGACATCTCTCATATAAATTATGAAAAATAGCTATAGTGAATTATAGCTGTAGGCTTTCAGATAATAAGCCTTTCAGAAAAAAAATAATGAAACTAAGTGACACTCAGTTCTTAGTCTCATTACCAGGCTGAATCATAATTCAAAGTTCTTTTAAAACTTCCAGGACCGTTTGCAAATCTTGATGAAAATGAAACCAAGCTTGATTGTATTTAACCAGTTTAAGTGAGTTTTTTTGGCTGCTACTTTACTCCAGGAATATTTCTTTCCGATAAGTTTCCAGGTTATTTCTGTCTGCAGTCCATTGCCTGCTGCTCTCAAGGTACAGGGACTGTAATTTTTTTCCTGTCAGTTTTTGGGCAGTTATCCCTCATCAAAATTGACAGAGCTGGAGAAAAGCCTCCTCTGCCAAGGCAGCACTCCTTGCAAAATCAATAGAAATAACAGAGCAGGCAGAGAACCAGCAGCCTGTATTCTTCTGTTTCCATCCTCCATTCATCCTTGAAATTGGACTTTCCTTGGCTCCCAATGCCAACCAGTAGCAGGAACAGTTGACACAGTTGACTCAGTCCTGACACAGCCTGGAGGATCCCACAGCCACAGAGAATCTCCTGAACACCCTTAAGGGGTTTCTTAAGGGAATTTTTGTGTGTACATGTGAAATGCATAAGCTGAAGCCTTGAGGTTTGTTAATAGCCGTTGCTGCCATTGGAGAAATGGGAATTTTCTGGAGTCAAGGTGAAGTTTAACAGCTGGATAGAAACATCTCCTGCCAGCAAAATATTATACAGCAGCAAAGGATGTAGGCGATGAAGGAGTTGTATAAACGGGTTGGTTTAGTGCTCTATCATGATTCTTAAAAAATTCAAAAAGGAGGAGGGTAGAAAATAGAGACTATTAATATAGTCCTGCATGGCACCATGGTGTAGCACGTTCTCATGTCTTTTTTTGGAGGCTGTGACAAGAACAAGCAGAGGTGATGAGTGGCCCTGATATAAGGAATGACTGAGTAAACTAGAACTATGTCATTCAGAGAACAATACCTGAGAGACAGTGTCGTGAGGGATATATATGTTTAGGAGTGACCTAGTCAAAGGGAATAAAAAATGAGTGTTTATTACCTTTTCCAATATTCAACAGCTGTAACTAGCAGAATGCACCTACAAAGCCAACAGAGTGGTGCTTAGTTAAGAGTCACTTTCCTTGTAAGAATAAAATCTTACACAGGTTTAAAAGATTGACCTGATCCAATGCAGCCATTCACATGTTCCCAAATGTTTTTGGTTCTTGTCATTTAAAAGTCCCATTTTTCCCCTTCTCCATGCGTGATTGAACTCCATTATTCTTTTCCATCTACTCACATCTGATTTAGATGATGTGTTGCCATCCTTTACTTGCCTTTGAAACTGTGATGTAATATTGTAAATTTAGCCCTGTCCCCCAAAAGAACCCTAGCTGAAGTAATTTAGGGATAGAAACCCCAAGATCCTGAAGAGATTTTGTTACTTTGCAGTAAAGTTGTTTGTGGGGTTCCAGTGTCCCTGCTTCATTAGGGTGCATTGACATGTCAAATATAGTTGCATTCAAGTGAGGTTTCACTATATAGTGAGTATATTGTTTCAAAAAGGGTGCTTTATATCAAGAACACCACCAATGAAGTTATGTAGGGTATTACACAACAGTAGTAAGTCTTTCAAAAGTTTACTCAAGGGTTAATCAACAGCATGATGCGAGATCTTTATAAAAAAATTATTACTTATTCACTGTTCTTGTCTTAGAACCCATCATGTTGCCTCTCGTCCTTCACAGACATCATATATGCAATATTTCAGAGTTCTGATAATTCCCGCAAATTCAGATTTTTCTTTTTCGTGGTTTAAAAAAGCAAAATTAGGAATCATCCCTTTGTGGACTACACGGAAGTTGAATATGAGTCAGCAGTGTCCCGGCAGCCAGGAGGGCAAACCATGTCCTGGGGGGCATCAGGCAAAGCATCGCCAGCCGGTCGAGGGAGGGGATTGTCCTGCTCTGCTCTGACCTGGGACAGCCTTACCTGGAATATTGTGGCACTTTTGGGTGCTGCAATATAAGAAAGATGTTAAAGTATTAGAGAGCATCCAAAGGAGGGAAACAAAGATGGTGAAGGGCCTTGAGGGGAAGCCGTGTGAGGAGCCGCTGAGGGCACTTGGTCTGTTCAGCTGGAGGAGACTGAGGGGAGACCTCATTGCAGTTACAACTTCCTCGTGAGGGGAAGAGGAGGGGCAGGCATTGATCTCTGCTCTGTGGTGACCAGTGACAGGACCTGAGGGAATGGCCTGAAGTTGTGTCAGGGGAGGTTTAGGTTGGATATTAGGAAGAGGTGCTTCACTCAGAGGGTGATTGGGCACTGAACAGGCTCCCCAGGGCAATGGTCACAGCACCAAGTCTGACAGAGTTCAAGAAGCTTTTGGATGACACTCTCAGGTACATGGTGTGACTCTTGGGGATGATCCTGTGCAGGGCTGAGGGTTGGACTTGATATTCCTTGTGGGTCCCTTCCAACTCAGCATATTCTGTGAGTCTGTAAACACAGAGTCTGTAAACCTGTAGTTTTTATGAGTTAATACCAAGAACTAAGTGCAGAGTTTCCAGGATAAGTTTCAATACTGCATAAATGTATTTCCAAGTGTAAAATACTGCTGTATCTTGAAATAAAATGCTAACCCATTTTGGCTTTAAACCAAACATACTTTATGAAAGCTAATTTTAGCGAAGTGTTAGGAATGTGTGAATTCCTCATTAGTCAGCCAGTATTCAAAACACCACTCCGAAATTACTTTTGTGATTCTTTTAATGGGCAAAGTTTTGGTGAGGGAATACCCCAGTTTGGGTATCAATCAACAGTGTTTGCTAGCAGTCCAATCATGCTGAATTATGGTTAAAGTACTATTTTAAATAATAAGTGCTTTGTGGATATAATTATATGACTACTATTCCTCTCTTTTTTTTTAATAAACATCATTGTTATGAAAACATTCTAATCTAATAACCATAAATTTTCCATGTTAAAGTCCCCAAAATATATTGAAGTTATGAGTTGTCAGCTGTGAAAACTGATAGCAGTTAGGGACTTTTCCCCCAGGTTAACTCAGTTTTGGGTGTTCTGATTACAATATCAACTTTTATCTTAATCTAACTGAACAAGGAGTAAGACAGAAAGAAGGGGAATTTAGGGTTGCTTCAAAGAACTCACAGTGATGAAACTTTGAGAAGCAAATATTTTCTTAAACAATATTTGATGTGTTTGGGGATTTTGGGCTGAGATTCTATCCCAGACAGTCTTGTCAAAAGCAGGAGTCGTTGCGCTGAGGTTATACATGTTCAGTGTTTAACTGGTACTAAACTAATCTGAGATGACAGACCATTTCCATGCTCTTTCAGAACAGGCCATGCTACTTAGGAAATTAATAAATATTACTTGTCTATAATTTGCTCATAAATGATAAGCGAGGTTGTGTGCGATGCTTTTGCTAATGTCTGGTAAACAGAGACATGTCCTTCTAATATGGGATGACAAATACAAAGTGAGGAAGATACTCATTACATCTCAGCTGTGAGAGTGTTCCCCATGTGTGTGGGTGTTCAAGGGGACCCAGTAGGGTTTTTTTCAATTTTTGTTTTCTTTTTTAGTAAGCAGAATTTCTTCTAAAAGCCTGATAACTAAATTATTGCCATTTGTATCTTCATGCTTATTCTGCTTGGGTATCTTACTGAGCAGTGAGACTTGGATAGAAATTAACTTGAAAATAGCCTTCAATGTGATAAATATTTGTATTTAGACAGAACCTAGGGAAATCCTTCTGGCCTCTGACAGAGCCCCGAAGGGGAGCCGGCAACTGTAGAGCAAATTAAACTGTGCAAATCTTCAGCCTTGCTGCAGATCCAGCAAATATGTGCAGTGTAACACAGCAAATACGGGAAGGCTTTTAGTTACGGAGGTGTGTAAATGTTTACAAATATGATTAACTGCAGAGCACAAAATCCATTTGCAGCATCAAAGACAAAACTAAAATTACTTTTTCCCACCCCCCTCCAGGATTATGCTGAAAAGAAAAACACGATAGCAAAAGCTCTGGAAGATCTTAAAGCCAACTTCTACTGTGAACTCTGTGACAAGCAGTACTATAAACACCAGGAGTTTGACAATCACATTAACTCTTATGATCATGCTCACAAACAGGTAAGAGGAATCTGCTCACTACTTCAACTTAGTTTCATGTAGAATGATGAAATAAGATGTCCTGCAGACAATCACAGTTGTGTTGTCCCCAATTTCAGGTTCTGGGAAGCAAAATAAAGCATTTCCTTAGAAACAAATCTTATCGTGGAGATTCTACAGTCAAAGATTCTGAGATGGGAATAAAGAGAAATTTGAATAGTTTAACTGTGAAGAGGAATAGGGAATGATGAATAATATGATGAAAAGTGTAAATATATAATTTCTTTATCAGTTTAATTTTGCACATAAATACTGAGGTATAACTAAGACATGACTTACTGGGAAACATTTGTTGCAACAAATGTGCACAAGAAACTTGACATACTCTTTGGTAAACTTTCCTAAAGCGCAGATACAGTTCTGAAATAGGCTATGATTTACTTAAATTTGTGCAGGTATGGTTCTGGAATGAGCTAGGATTTTACTTAAATGCATTGCATAAAAAAAACCTCAAAAACCAGCTGTGGTAACGAAAAGATAAGATATGTGTTAGCTTTAAAACACTGGTATTTACGTTTTTACCACCTCATTTTATCACTGCACTTCCAAGTCGTGTGCCCTAAGATAAAAGCAGTGCTTCCACATAGTGAGAAAGGCAATGCATCCCAGGGCAGCACCCTGGTCTGTAGAGGGGTCAAGTCTATGAAATTCAGAGGGAAAGACAATGCATCTTGACTCCATTGAAGAGATATGTAACGATAATGTAAAGATATGTAATAGCTGTACAGGAAATTTCTACTTAGGCCACTTAGCTGGTAATTATTCTGTATCCTTTTTTTTTTTCTAATCTAGTGAAATCATATGGTTGTGTATCTGGATTGATTGCTTTCCATTCTAATTGAATCTCCCTTTGTCTTGTAATTCTGCTCAGGGTGAATGTAGATGAGTTGCCATGCATGTTTTATATCTGTATTATATAAGATAATTTGCTTTTCTTTCTGGCAGCCCATCTTCCTGAAACACTTCCCTCCCTCTCTCACTGGTGTTTTTATTTAGCCCATAATTTACACTGTCAGTATGAGTGTTAGATTTAGGTTTGAGAACTATGGAGATGTGGACCCCAGCAGCAATAGCAATCCATGAGAAGCTGGAGGGAAAGATATATATGTTAGATAAGAAATTAGCAGGTAGCTTCATTGCATCCTACAGCTACGTATTATGAGTTTTAGTTAAAATAGAGCTGGAAATGATTCTTCAGGTGTTATGTTCACACAGCAGCAGGTCCTTGATGGATGGCAGGAAAAAAAGAAATGATGGGCAGAGTCTTCCCCACTTGACCTCACTTAGGATTTTTATTTATTAATTGATAAGTGCTCTGAAGCACTTGGAAATAATGAGAACCTGAGGGCTGCAGTCCTCATCCCTCCATTCAGGATTGATGAAAAATTGATTTTGAAACAGAGGTCGGGTGTGAGACTGAACAGGGGCTTGCTTGCAGTGTTTCATGGGGTAATTCTTGTTTTCTGGTGGCTGTAGACAGGAGATGGTGGGCCCTGCACCAGCATCTGACAGTGCATGGCAGACCCTGTCCCTCTGTTTTTTGTGTAAGGGATCTGCATGTGTTTGTAGGTGGCTTTGTGGGTGTCTTTGGGGAAGCACAGGAAGCCATCCTCTTCCTCTGTAAGGCCTTCACAACTTTAATCTCCTTTGTAGGAAATCAGAAGAAAGTTTTTAGTTTTCCAGTAGAAAAAATTGTGTGGGTGCTTCTCCGTAATATTACTGGCAAATAAGACTATTGATTCCTGAGATTAAAATGTTAAATCGAATTTAACTCTCCTTGAGTATTTTTTGTGGCGGCTTCTACTGGTGTTATGAAGGAAACAGATTCCTCTTCCTGTATTTTGGGTGTAAAAAGTGTCAGGCAGCACATGCTGCAGCACAGACTCACTCTGATTTGCTCTGCTTTCAAGGAACTTCATACTAAGTGCTTTTTTTTTGAGTAACCTAATTTAATAAGCCCGATGGAGCCATTTGCAGGTGTTACTGTTGAATGCTCTGATTTTGTCTTGAGACTTCCTACCTCAGAAGTTTTCCACCAGTTCAGTAGGGGTGAGAGGAACAAATAATCTGTCTTTGGATTTTGCTTCGTATTTTTCTCTTTTTCCCTTCAGTGAAACCTTTCTATAATGATGGATGAGGAAGTACTTGCTAGAAAAAGTTTCCCACGATTGAAGGACAGTTGTAAGCATGTGCAGCCAGTTTGGTTTCAGTGATCCCAGCACCTGAGAGTGGTTCCTATATGATCAAATGGATGAAAGCTCTGCCTAAACCTGAGTTCATCCCAGCTTTTCTGAAAAGCCACATTTAATCCTAATTGTGCTCTCTGTTGTCACACCATCTAAGCCATGGGAGGGTTTATCAGAGAAAACGTTCCTAACAGCTCCTGCACCTCAGTTCTATTGTAGGAGATTATCTTTTTCTTTCCATCGATTCAAAAGCACAGAAAATTCACAGGATTTAAACCAGAAGATTCTTAATTTTAATTTTTCCTCCTTTGGATGGGGGGGGGGCTTGTGCTGTCAGGTATTGGTTGTGTTTTGACTTGTTGTGTCTTACAACTCTGAACACCCACTTTGAGACAGAGTGAGGTCCTTCTGAGCAGTCTAGAAAGGAAGCATAGGAGTAGGGCAAAAAACTAATTTTATTTCCCAGGAGCTGAAGGAGTTCACTGTCTCAAGAGCTTCACTGCCTCTGTTAGTGTGTTCTTGTTGTCAGCTTTGACAATATGGTTTGGAGAGCAATAGCTGGAGCCTTTATGAAGTACTCCTGGAAAAGCAACTTGCAAGCAGTCAGAGGTAATAGGCAAAAATGAACTCTCTGCTTTGCTTTGAAAGCCTAGAACAAAGAAAAAAAAGAAAACCAAAATAAAATGCAGGTGTGCTTTAAAACAAAAATGTTCCCAATATGAGCTCAATACAGGGAGAAATGTAACAAAGGCAGATTTGCTTTTATTTAATATAGTAATGAGAGAATTTGTGGAGGTCAATAAACTAACATGATCCCAGGGAGGCAAGAAACTGGAATAGTTTATTTGGACTCACAGGTTCATATATAAAGGGTTTAGGATCTACATATTCAACAGGGGGTTTGCATATTCATTCCGTTACAATTGGGGACTTTCCAGAGATAAAGGGGAAATCCTAAATTACAAACCTGTGGGTCTTAGCACTTACATCATAGGGGAAAACCCACTTTATCTGGGGAGATTTTACAGGGGAGAACAGGTATTGGGTTTTATGCAGAGGTCTGATGAGATTAGGATGTGGATTCTCTGGCTGGGGCAGGACATGTGATAACATCATGCAAGGAGTCTCCTCCATTCTGCTGGAGAAGGCAGGAAAAATCCACAGTGATGAGGTCATTGAAAAGGGTTTTTCCTCAGCTTTCCTAGTTCATGGCTTTTTGCAGAGACTGCTTGAATCCCTCTCTGCAGATATTATATTTTTGAATCCTATAAGAATTACTATTTGATGATGATGATGGTCTAAAATCCCGGGATGCAGATTTTAAGACCCGTGCCAGGACTTAAAAAACATTTCTGTGATTTTATTCAGCGTTTCTGGAAGTGCACGAGGAGCTCTCTGAACTGCTGTATTCGTGCAGGGTATAAAAAAAATCCCTGCCTGTGTTCCTCAAAATTCTGCGGGTTTGATAAATGTGGCCGAGCATTAAATCTGAGGCTCTGAATGACCTTTGTCTTGGAGCCACTCGGAGCGGGTGAGTTGTGCTGTCTGGTGGGTGAAGAAGGCTGGGTCCCACAGCTCAGTCCCCTGCATCAGTCATTCCTCAAGAGACTTCTGCCACTACAGGAACAAAGAGGTATTATTTCTGTTTATGAAAGTCTTCCTCTTCATCCCAGAACTTCTGATTAATCACCTAATATCACAGCAGCACGCTCGAGCTTGGTGCTGTTTCATCTCCCAGGAGGACTTTTCCAAATATCAAGCAACAATAACTGTGAAAGCTGTGATGAAAAATAAATAGCCCTAATGTATTTGCATCTACATATGAAAATACAATCAATTAAGTAAATTATAAGTAGGAAATTTTCCCTGCAGAATCAGAGGTCATTTCTCAAACTGTTTCTCCCTGGATGAAAATGATCTCTGTGCTCTAGAAATGTATTTAAAATTGTATAGAGGTAATAACGGACAAATTATGCAGAAAGACTAAATGAGTACTTGTCCCCTTTCCCTCTTCCAGACACAGATTTCTTCTGTGTTTTTCTCCTCTTCTTACGTGTTTTCCTTTGCAAATTTTTTGAGATCAATGCCTAATAAGCTAGAGAATATCGATCTGTAGTCAGTCAGAAGTCCAAACTTAACTCATCTTTATGTGTTTGAATAAATATTTCGTGCCATATGGGTGGAGAACAAGAAATTTGGAAGTGGAAGGGCATGGTTAGGCATAACAATAATATATAAGCCCCATCATTTTACTAAAGCTACACCTCCTACGAGGTACAAAGTGGATAAGGAGCAGTGTAGCACATTTGGGATGCCACTATTCCCAGCAAACGTAATTGGATGTAATCAGTTGTTTGAGCCTGCAATTTAAAAACAAAGCAACGAATCCTTGTAGTCATCATTACAGCTCTTTTAAAAAAACCTCTCATTGTAGAGTTATTCTCTCTGAAAAAGAAAAACACCCACATCATCTCCTTGGTTGGCACTTGCAGAGCGTGCACTGCAGTGCATCTGCAACTTCTGGCATAGCCCAAGAGTTTGTATCTATTTGAAGGGAAATAGCACATGTACTGGGAGAATCATGAAGTGAAAGAAGTTAACTGCTTGCTGGGAGCCAACAGGATTTTATGCTGTATTTTTCAGGCCTGCTTTTTGCTGGTTGGGTTCCCCCCTGGAGCTACTGGAATCAGACTGAGCCAGAGGCAACATGTTGTATGCAGTCTTTGAAATGCAGAAATAATGATTCTCAAAAATAGTGCTGTCTTCTAGAGCAGTGTGTCTAGAGCTTTGGTGAAGTACAGGATAAAACCTGAAGAGTTTCAGAATTTTCTGAAGATTTGCTTCCTAAGCAAAACAAACATGACATACGGTGCCTCAGATATTGGGGACGTTCTCTAGTAAGAGATTTCATAAAATAAGAATATTAAAACTTCTGTTTCTCCAGTTTTAAAAAAAGTTTTTAAGCTCCAGTGGAAAAGCTGGAGTTGTTACCTGATAGGGTAATGGTAAAGGGGATCACAAGGAGAGATGCAGAGCAGGACAGTGCTTGTTTCAGGGCGCATATCCGCTTTTGCTGGACACACATCCACGAGATGCAGAGACAGAGGATGAGGGCAGCTGCTCTTGGCTGGGTTCTGTCCCCTTCCAGCAGTTGGCAGCCCCAGCACAGCTCAAAGCAGTCTGAAATGGCATTTTGCTGGTCTTTGCTGCACGCTGAGCCCAGCCACGAGGGATGTTTGAGATGACAAATAAGACAAGAAGGCCACGGTGAAAATTTATGGCCGTGACAATCCCTGAAAGTGATAAATCACTCCTTTAAGCACCGACTCTGCTGGTCTTGGATCAGGAAAGTGCCAGTATGGATGCCTCGGTGCCAAGCCCACGGTTCCTTGAAAGAGTGAGGGGTGGCTGTATTTCTGCAGGGAGAGTGAAGAAGGGCAGCAGGATGCAGGTGCAATGCCAGCTGCTTCATCCCTCCTAGGGAGAGTGTGACCCTGGCACATTGCCATTGGATGGAGCTTATGGACACTTGCAGTGTCATTTTTTCCCATTCCTTGTGAGTGAAAATGATTCTTTGAAATGCATTTCAGCGTTTCTCTTTTTCTTTGTAGCTGACTGATCATTTTGAATATAAGACAGTCGGGATTCCAGCAGCTGAATTTTCTGGAATGGAGTAATTTTATATTCCTTGTCTTACTTTAGCTCGTGTCTCCTGTTAGAAGAGAGCCACATCTTGGTGTGTCCTCATGGGCAGGCAGTCTGAACTTGCTGAGTGTTAAGTGAGCACAGATGAGGATTTAAACATTTTTGTTTGAATCGATCTTATGTGGCCCTTTCTTACTGTTTTTATTGCTTTCCCAGAATGTATCTCGGCATGTCTTCCTTCTTTTTTTTCCCCTCAGGAAAACATACTGAACTTTGTAGCCTTTTTAAATATTAGGGGAACACAAGCAAAGGTTGAGCTGTGCATTCATGTTCATATGTGTATTTGTAATGCACATACAACCACAAAATGACTCCCTCCTCTCCCAAATACAGGTTGCTCTATCACTGTATTTCAGGTTGGGTTTGGGTTTTTTTACCCATGAAGATTGTGTTAGTTAATGGTCTTTTGTGGTTGGATTGGGGTTTCTTTGTTGGGGATTTTATTAGCGAAAAGCTTCCTTTTAAGTTTTAAGCACTTGTACTGGCAGTAATGCTAATAAGGGTCATCACCAGGTCTATTAATTCTAGCTCAGCACTGCTGGGAGCATTGGAGCAGAGTCTTGCAATAGACTTGACACTTCCTTTCTCAGCTCCTTTAAATAAAAAAACAACGGAACAAATCCCTGTGCTGTTACTCTGAAGAGAAAGGCAGAATTGCCAACATGACAGGAGCACACTGGGCTATGAAGGAGGGAGACAGGCTGAGGAGCTCCACTCCTTCAGGATGTAAGGATATGTCCAGAGCAAATGTCAGCGAGACAGTTCAAGGGGGACCTTGTTTTGGGAGCCTTGACCCTGCCAAGAGGAGGGTCACCCCTGCCACCACGTGTGGGTAGTTTGGAGTCAGGTTTGGTGGGACCCTGAAGTGCAGGGAGAAAATTACCAGGAACTGGAAGGCTTCAGGAAAAGAGGAAATACAGTCCCATTGTGTTAGGGCACAAAGCCACTTGGAAAGTGTTTTCCTGGTCGGTTGGTAACGTGTCTGCAGTATAAGGCTGCAAGTGGTACTCTTTATTCTGTTTTACAGAATGTATTTTAAAATTAAACGGATAAGTTTTGTTCTTTATGAATTTTTCAGCATATATAGGGAGAAACTTCACACTATTTCCTGGCTAAAAGAAAAAAATTTGTTTCCCTTCCAGTTTTTTATTTTGCCTATGAATTTTAATCCCAGAAATTGTCTTCTTGATGGGTATCAGCGTAACAGAGTATTTAGGCACTTTTTAGCTCAAAACTTGCACTGACTGGTTAGATGAGGATATTTCTGCATAAAATATTAATCCTGCGAAATCCAATTTTGTTCCCAAAAAACATTCTGTTTTCTCATTACCAAAGAAAAGACATATCACTATGTTCCTGCCTTAGTAATTACAACAGAAAAGACACTGTGTAACTTTTTCTGTTTTCTGTGTTCGGGAAATTTGATTCTGTAATAATGTTTGATTAACTAATTGGCTTATTTTTTTCTGAAAAAGTGGTTTTAGAGCAAACACAGTTACAGTAGAGGAGTATATACCCTTTCTGTCCCACTAATAGTCTGCAAACTGAGTATTCACTCCATGCAATGGCACCACTGATTCCATGAGGAGCCTTTCCCTTAATGCAGGAGAAGCCTTACCCAGCTGAAACCCTTCCTCAGTTTAGATACTTAGTGTTTATCCTCAGTTCTTTCTTTCTGGTTTTGAATTATTGCAGCCTTCCGATTTCTGTCCTTTTCAATACCCAGATCGGAGAACCTGATAAATCACTACTGTTAAATTTCCATCCAATAAAAAGAAATTACAGATTTTTTTCAACCACACATTGCTTATTTATTGCTATTTTAAAAATCTAGATTGAGCACATTACTAAAGTGAGGGGAAAAAAAATTACAGGACCAACACAAAGAGGGAGGGAGGGAGGAGTAAGGGACAGGAGGAGCCACAGTTTGCTCCATACATCCTGCATGTTTTTCTCCCTGACATGCATTTCTACTGCTCTGTGGCTCACTCTTTTATTTAAAACTCTACTCCTATATTTCAGTTCAAGTTTATCTTTTTAAATCAGTTCATGGAACTTTCTACACCAAAGTTAGCTGAACTTGAGGCTAATTTTAAATTTGCTTTACCATATGAGCATCTATCAGGTTTTTGCTGTTTGGCCAACACTGTTGCAAAAGAAAATACTTTTATTCCATTTAGCCCTATGATAAGAATGGGCACAATAATTAGGACTTGAAGATAGGAAAAAAATAGCAGTTTTTAGTTCATAATTCCTGAGGCATTGTGCATATTGTAATGCATCATTTGACATACAGTGTTTTTTTGAGGGGAGCAATGTTTAAAAACTTGTTTTATACAAGCTTGGAGATCAGATGGTGGTTTACCCATCACTTGCTTTGTTGTATCGGGCTATAGATTAGCTAAGCAATTACCTGCAAGAAAAATATTACTTCTTATTTTCATTCATGCTTCAAACAGAGTCAGTCTCCCGAAGTTAATTTAAGCATCATTATCACTGCAAAGTTCAAACCAATCAACAGAATACCTTTTCTGCAGTTTTCAGGAATTCCAAATGCAGTTCCATTGCTGTCCTGAAAGCAATCAAGCAGATTATAGATTACTTGTAAGTGATGAATAACATGAGAAGCATTTTGTTACTCCATGGTTTTGAGCTGTCAGTGATCACAGAGAAAGTGAAGGGAAAACTAATACATTGCTAGTAATATATTAAGTTCTGCCCTCTCAAGGTGAATAATTTCTTACAGCATGATCTAATTTGCTGAAACAATTAAGTGGTGCATGTGAGTGGTTACTACTCCATGCCTGGTCTTGCAAAAGCCACCTCGTAGCTTCCTACTTGCTACAAAAAAAAGTGTCAGGATATTTTTTTTTCCCCTGGGAGCTCTGCTGGAATTCTACTTTATGCCCTGCAGTTTGTGCACGCTAGTTTACATGTGAGAGTTCATTCTTCATTGGGAAGAACTGCACAACCTTTTCGGTACAAACCTCAGTAAGTCTTAGGGTAATTATTGCAAAATCAATGCTCCATTCAACTCAGGAAAAGCTTGTTCTTTTTTTAGAGGTAGCTCTGACCTGTTGACCAAACATAGCCTTGCAATCAGCACTGCCTTTTGTGAGGAGATGTGACAAGACAAACAAACTTCATGGAAGTGAGAGTGGGTTTCCCACAGGTGGTGACCCCGGCTCGTTCTGTGCTCTGTGGGCAACAGGACGCTGGGACCTCTCTGGAGTCAGAGGTGAACTTCTCACAGTCCATATCAGGAAAGGGTGGATGCCTTGTGTGGGAAATATCCCTCTTTTTAAATTTAGAAAGATGGCATAAACTCAGGGAACAAAGAAACAAGAAAGAATTTATTCGGTGTGCAGGGTCTTTCTCTCACTGAGTTTTGGGGGAAAAAGACCCCTTGGGCTTACATCTTATACATTTTATAGTTTCACAAAATCCCACCCTTTTTCAGGTAAGTTCAATATATTAATTTTTGCCTAAAAAGGTGTCTTTTCTGTGAAAAGGGGCTTTCCCTTTATCCCGATTGGCTGCAAGGCGTCCCCTGTCAAAGATGATGGCTCTTCCTTTGTTCTTAGCCCAAAGAGAAAAAGAAACCCCTGTGTACAAAATGGCCCCAAAAGATTTAAATTTTTAAAAACTTTCACATTTCCCTTATCCAGCCAAAAATGACCCTGATACTCAATTTCAGTTTTTGGAACTTGGATATCTTACAACTTCGCAATACCCCTATATATATAAAAACTGTATTTTTATTTCTCATACCTTGGGCAGACACTAATGCTGGGGTTTCTTTAGGCAGAAACAATAATTACTCTTTTTCTGGATACTTTAATTGCAGCTTACACAGAAATATCTTCAAGTTCCTAAACTGCTCTAGGAGTGTTCAGTGGAGGCAAATGTGTCAACTTGGGGTTTTCTTCTCCTTTTCCACATGCAGTCAATGCAGTCTTGGCTGCAGAGCCTCTGCTGGTTGGCTCTTGTTTCAGTTTGTTTTTTTAATTAGTGCTACAACTACAGCTGTACAATGAAGGGTATGAGTGGCTCCCAAATTTAAGCTTTCCCCACCCTAACAGTGCAAAGGACTGTGATAAGAAAGACATAAATAAGGGCTCTGTGAGCATTTGAAAGGACAGATGAGGCGAGCAGGAATGGGTCAGTTTGACCTCTGTTGGCAGACAGGCAATAGCCCTCTTTTGAGAACATTTCAAGAGTCAGTGAAAAGGAAAGGTAGAAATGTGCCCCAGCCTTCAGTCCTGTTTGTATTTTGGATCTGCCGAGCCTTTTCCTGCATCTAAAGGATACCAAACACTGTTACTCCAGTCATACCACCTAGTTTCTCGCTGTGCTTTCACCATGCTTCTTCTTGACATCCTTGTGACAAACCTGAAGGATTCTGTAAAGGGCCTTCCAGTTTCTTCCAAAGTCTCCATGTGTGGCAGAAGAGGAGTGGTTCAGCATCACACGGTTGAAAGCGTTGATGTCTTTTGATTGAATGATTGTTTTTTATTTTTTTAAGACATTCAACCTGCAGCAGACAATATAATTACAAGCACTTGAATTGTCTCTTTCAACAGCATGTTGTATCTTTTTTTAAATTAGACCCAGCAAGAGATTTGTGATATAGTGTAATGTAAATTATAAATTATATGAATTCAAGTTCATTCATGATTAACGTGACTAATGCCTGGCATCTCTGATAGGACTTACTGCTGTTGTCTTGGTGTGCAGTCTTGGTATACATAATGATAACAAGAGAAGACAAAAGTAAGCCCTGCACCTGGACCCCACCTTCCCTTTTCTAGCATTCAACAAAATTAAGAAGAAAAAAAACCCACCACCTTTTTTAATGCTGATTTTTTAAAATTTACTTTAAACTTTCTTTTTTGTATTTTTTTTAATAGCTGTTAAGTGCTTGCTTGTGCTGGCATCTGTATGGCACATCTGCTACAGGATCTCATTGTGTTACATGATTTATAACTACAGAGAGACATATCTGCTTACAAGTTGCTTGTAGTGAGAGCTAGAAACAAAGCAAGAGACTCCCAGCTGTAGCGTGGAAGAGAAGAGTTCTGACAGTGCCAGAAGTTAGGGATCATTACTGGAGACTCCCTTAAGGATCAGGTCTCCTTCTCACCTCTCTGCATCTTCCTCCCTTATTGTTATTGTTGTGCCTCTTCTGGCTGTCAGAGAAGCAACTGGGTGGTACAGAGGCACACAGGTTACATCAAGCATTGCAAGAGCAGGGCACTTGTTCAAGGATATTTAATGTTATCAGTAGTATTTGTCTCAGGCACAAAAGGTGTGGTATGAGACATTCCTGCCACTGGGTATGATAAAAAATTGGAAGGTTATATTGCTGTGAACAGGAACTCACAAAAAGGACAAATTAGAAAAATAAAACAAGGAAACGAAGTATTAAAATGATGCTTATCAAACTCACCCTTAGTTGTTTTCATTCTCTTTTGCTAAGCAAGCATTAAGCTTAACAGGAATGGTTCTTTCTTCTGTTTTGTGAGACAGAGGCTGCTGCCACCTCTCCTCCTCTCTCATCCTGCTTTACAGTCCCACTTCTCTGCCCCAGCAGGAGACTTTTCTTCTGTGCCATCTCAAGACTCATTTCTCGCTTAATGAACCCTTGGTTTTTCCTTTGTTTGGATGACTACAAGGCATGCTGCTGATGTGGTTTGCTTCATTTTCTTCCCTTGTTTCTACCCATGGTTACATAATTTGCATTTCTAAGGAATACCCACTTCGTACACTTTTCCTGGCATCAGCCTGCTATATAATGTCAATTAAAAATTACGGATTGTATCATGAGAAATATATAAAAAATATCATCTAAGTTAAATAATTGTAGTCTACCTGTGAGCGTTATATGAATCCTAACCTATCTAACATCTGCTTTGCCTACAGAGGCTGTAACCTTGTCATGGAGCACTTGATATTTGCGTGGCACAGTTGAAGCTCTAGTCTGAGTTACTCCTTCATGGCCAACACTGCCAGCATCTTCAAGTGGTCAGACCCAATATACCTGAGTTCAGCTCAGAAGGTTTCTGAAGGACAGGTGAAATCGCTGGGGGATTAAGAGCTAAAAAAAGTACTCTACAGGGAATATTTACAAGGAGATTTTTGTGTTCAGATGCTTACAAGTAGGTCAAGCCAGAAGCAGATGTCCATACACCCCATGCCAAAATTGCTGCAAGGTGTATGCTAGAACCAAGCCTATTTTAGGATCCTATTTCTTTTTTCCTAAACTCAAAAAAAATAATAAAAAAAAAAAAAATCAGAGTGAGGAGGAGTGACTATCCAAGTAAACTCATTACAGCTGAGCAATAGGACTTGCAATGGTGGGAGCTGGGCAACCTTGAAGTGGTAGGTGTTGCATAACCTCAGTTATAATGATGAGGTGGAGGGTTACTTTACTTAAATGATGGTAGATAATATCTCAGATGATAGCCAGTCTTTTGCAAATGTCTCTGCGGGTGGCGGATTTTCTTTTCAAGTGCTGTTTGGGTATTTTGCTTTGGCTCTGCACACCTGCCTGGCTGTGAACAAAGGGAAGCTGGAGTAGCTAATGACTCATCTCTCTGCCTCCGTTAACAGGAAGATCAACGAGGCAAAAATAGTGTTGTATCATTTTCCTTAAGCAATAGTGAGAAGAAAACATTGTGTATTCATGAAATGCTGGCTTCGGAAGCTTCTTATTGCATCAGGGTAGGAAAAGTGTAAAATTCCAGGTTTATGTTCCTGTTTGAGTACAGCTTCACTGGCTGCTCACCATATTTTGGGGATCCACCACTGCAAAGGGGCTTCTGTGCCTTCCTATATGGGTATGCACAGAGAGGATGGGCTCCTTTGCAAATACCTCAAGTTGCTGCCTGATGTGGAGATATTTGATCTGCAATTTATTGTTGAGAAGGCAACTGAGAATAACAAGGTTCAAGTAGTGTACCTATCTTTCCTTGGTCCGCTGCAGAGGATAGTTATTCTGCAGGTCAAGCAAACCCAGTTCTTGTTCTGATTTTTTTTTTTTTTCCAAGTGGAAGTAAAGGACAGCAGAAGCAATTTCTGAGCTTGGTGTGAGCCTCACACAAGGAAGTTAATGGGTCTGCTTGCTGTGCGAGGTCTGAATTTGATGGGGGGTCAGAGTGAGGGAAACAAGGGCAGCCAGTGAGGTCAGGGAGGGAGCAGTGCCTGTCTGTCCTAATGTTTATGGAGGGGAGAGCTCCTCTGCCCGTGGGAAGCAGCTGTAGGGTGTGGGAGGCTGTTTGGCTCTACAGCAACAGCTGCCCTGAGCAGGAGCCTGCCACTCCATGGGCAGGGACTGTGTGTGGCTGGAGGATGTAAGGGAGTGGTATGGTGTGTCCTCCTGAGTGCTTCACTTCACGCTCTCATTCATAGGGTGTGCGGTTCTGAAAGTAAAATAAATAGATAGATAAACCCCACAGAGCTCATAACAGAAGTCTAAAATATTAGTCACTTCTGGGAGCACAGATGATTTCTGTGGGGTAAACTGCCTGGTATACTGCTAAGGGAAATATTTTCTTGTACCTTTGCAACTGCTGTCATTGACAATAAAATTGCTTGAAATATAAAATAATGTTAGTGTGTTGCCTACCATGGCAGAAACTGTAAGAGGTTTTGACCTGTAGTACGCTTTAATGGGTGCTCTACAGAGGAACTGACACTTCCATTTATTAATTTGTAATTGTCCAAAATAAATCCTTCTTTTTCCCCTCTCGGTAGATTGAAGCCTAGGATATGTTAATTGTGCTGGCTCTTCTCCAGGCCTGACACCTTGACAGCTCTTGTCAGCTTTTAAAAGTTATTCCCTTATGAAAACTGCACTAGTTATTCTCCCATCATGGCCTTGCCAGTCATCTCTTCTGTGTTTTTTAATTCTGACATCAAAGTTTATGCTTAGCTTTGACCCCCTGACAGGAGAACATTCTCTAATGACTAGCAGTAGGTCAGCACTCCCTGTTTTGGAGGAATGCAAAAAAAAAAGTTAAATCCAGCATTTTGGTTAGCAAGTGTACACCTGGGACTCTTGCTTTACTAAGGCTCACTTATTTGCTCTTCATTAAAGAAATGAGATTGTACAGTAAACTGATTTACTAGCTGTACCACCCAGTGCTCTCATCTCATCAAATCTCACACTGTGCAGGACTGGAGCATCTCATAATTTCTAAAAAAAGACCTCTAATTAACATTTATGTGCTACAGAACATGATGGTGCTTCAACGGGTGGCAGTTTTTCCTTCGAGTCGGCATTGGAGCAATATAATTGTGTTGCTGGAGTTGCTGCCTTAGAGATATAAAACCAAGACCTTGACCACCATGATAATTGAAGTTCCCAGGCTGCTTTCTTAGGAGCAAGGGTAGTAGCTGCAGTTGTGCGCTGGCCAAAATCCAGGCAGATATTTAGATTCTGTTACATTAATCCCCCCTGCAGCTTCAGCTGATGGCAGTGGCTTCTCCTCCTCCCATCCTCGCCCTCCTGTGTGATTGATGTGCACTGCCACACATCTGCCGCTGTCTAAGCCAGGAGAGGTTGTGTTCCACTGCTGAGCAACGTGGTGCAGGTGTTCTCGTCAACCCCAGCACCTGGAAGAGAATGCAAGAGCCATTGTAACACTGTAGAATTGATGATTATCTGAATTATAGGTTTTGGGTAAGGAAAAATACTGCTCCCTGTGCTTGAGTACTTGAACCACCAGAAATCACTGGTTTATGCATTTTAAGTTACCTGTCAGCAGATGGACAACACTAATCAGATCACATGGAAGAGAACTCAGGTTAAAGGGGTTGTTTTTGCTTCCACTTGTTTAAAGTGCAGTAGCAGAATATTCTTGTGAGAGTCTGATGTGTTGTGGTGTAGGTTTTTGTTGTTTTTTTTTCTGAGGACTACTCTGACATGCTCTAGAATCTTAGTTTTTCTCCCTCTGACCTGGAAGATGGTGAAGTTATAATAATGTAGGGAACACATGGTAACTGTGAGAGGCCAATAAATTGTTCCTCTTTAAGCCCTTGACTCTGAAGGAAAATAACCTCTGTTCAGATGGTGTAATTAATGGTTTCACTATGTTCAGGATCTTCAAAAGTGAAAGGCAAAACTATGAAAGTTGGTAGTAAGCAGAGTTTCACTTACATGTGCCAGTTGGACTGAGCCTGGAAAACCAATCTGCCACCTATGTCTCCCCAGAGAGCCTAGACTGGGACTAGAAAGACCAGTTCTTGCAAAATACGATGGTCAGCCCCAGTTTTCCCATTACCTGTAGGATTAAGAGTGAGAAAATTAAAGACTTTTCCATCATAAACCCAATTCAGAGGACCAGAAACAGCTGAGGAACTGTACAAGAGGAGAAGGATCAACCACTTCAAATGTGGGTGGGCATTACAAGTAACATTCCTGAGTCTTTCCTAAATCTTCTGCCCCACTGGCCATTTATTTGCTGCTGGAGAATAGACTCTTCTATACCGTGTCACTAGCTGGAGAATTCCTCCAGGGTGGAAGTGGGAGAGGCGAAGCTTTCCCTGGCACTAAGCAGGAACGTGGACACAGATTGCAGATGTGCTGTGTACAGGACGCCAGCTGGTGTCTTGAGGGTCAGTAGGAGTTTCAAACAGAATGATTTATTGTTAGTGATACTGCCCCAGGCAGAAGGGAGAGTTCGCAGCATCAAAGTGATGTGTACTCCTTGCAGGCACACGAGATTGGTTCCACAACATCTGTTAAAAGAAGAAAGCAAGTCAAAGCTCTGTTAATGTATCTGCTTGTAAGGGTGTGAAACTGTTACCCGTGATTGGAGCAGACCCTTTATTGCCTATTGGCAAGTGCCAGATCTGGTTTCAGTAGTGGGAGGTATTGGGGTCTTGCATTGCTTAAATGTGCATGTGTTTGATTAATAGACCCACCTTGTGCTCGTGTCAGGTGCAGCTGTTTGTGTGCAGCGTCTCAGGGTGGAATTTCTGCTGGGAAGCCAAGTATCCAAATTTAGGTTTTCAAGGGACTTTGTTCTTACCCTTCATCTCTACTGATTGAATGAAAGCTTGAAGATTTAACACTGCAAAATACCGATATTTTAATATAAGATGTATTTTAAATGATGCAAAATTACTTAAGCAGTCCTTATATTTTGTATGGGTATAAAAGATGGTTTTCCTTCACAAAGGAGTTTTTCACCCACTACCTAATTGCCCTTCTTAAATTTTAGAGAGAAAAGAAGTGCTGAAACCCTAGAGTAAGATATAGGTTCAAGGCTTAGCCACATTCAGTTTATGGGGTGAAGTGCTATACATTAATAAGATTTGATGAGAATAGAAAACAATATATAACTGACTTATTAAAACTAAGTAGGTACTGCTTTAGTTCCATCTTCAGTGATCTTCTAGCAAGTTATTTCTTTTAATACAAGTTGTTCTAATTTGGGCAGTGGGATCAAGAAAGAGATTTAGTTGTCTGCCAGCAGCTCATGTCGAGGACCAAGAATCAGAATGGGAACGATTCCAGAAGTGGAAAAAGATGTACAGTGATTGAAAGGACTTTATGATACAGATTTTACAGTTATTATGTATATACACATTGTATGCTTCCCCAGAATTTGTATTTCCCGGGCATGTCCTGGCTTGTTCACCTCCCTGCTCCTCTGTTTCTCTGCCGATTGGGTGGAGAAGCTGTAGAAAGGAGACAGCCGCCATTCGCCCTTTCCTCACCTGGTTCCTCCTGTGCTCCTCCCCTTTTGCCCGTGTCCCTATCCTGGTTTGGCCCCCCGCCTGTCTGTCTCCTGCTCCGCCCTATGTTCTGGCTCTTTCCCTCCGGAGTTGATAAAACCCGCGGGCGCGCTGCATCCCACCTTTGTGTCCCGGACCCGTGCTGTGTCGCGGCCCCATTCCCCTCCCCCCTTCGGACCGCGGCAAGCTCACTTAGGGACTTGATTCCTCAAAATTTGGGAAGCTCCTACAAAGTCCAGGTGCAGGTTTTGCTGCACAAACCAAGCTCTGGTGCTGCCTTTGCGGAATGGTGAAATGGGAAATGGTCCTAAAATAAGTCCCATGTTTGTCTGCCACTCCATCTGAAGAAATATTTTGAGTGATGAAGCTGAACTATTCTCCTGCCTTATGCTGGGAACGTTCTATGACTTTGCTGATCTCTGTGCCTCTGTTTGGACAGGACAACATGAAACGGGTCGTGTGGATTGCAGCCCATTCTGAGTAGTCTCAAATCAGAAATCAGATCAGATATTGGTCCTGTGTGATGTTTTCTTGGAGCTGCTTTACACTAACTCGATTTTACAGGCAGAGTTTGAGGCACAGGCTATTTTGTTTTGCAACTGGGGCCATTCAATAAATGTGAGTCAGAGCCAGAAATGGTGTATGGGTCTCCTGATTGTCTTTGTTTGAAGTCTGTCTGTAACTGGAAGACATTTTAGTGTGTATATATTTGTATTAGATGTAAGATTCCAAGTTTTGTTCAGAAACTTTCTGAACCTGACAAATTTTCTAACCCTTTTTGAGTCTTTCTGTGACTATGCAGTTGCATCCTGCACAAGCAGACACGAAACAGTTTTGGGGGATGACAGTTTGATGAATGAATTTGAGACTTTCATAAAGGATGAGTCACTTTGATGCCATTAAGAGAGAGAATTTCAACAATAAATCCAAGATGTATGGAGGGAGAGAAAAGTGTCCCTTGTGTGAAGTGGTGTTCTTCTAACCTTCTAAAGTGGTGTTCTTCTAAGCATCACCTGTGGCAATTTTGCAGAAAATGGGTGAGGATGTTGCAGGGAAAAACAATTGTCTTAGGAAGTTGGGGTTTTTTCCAATCCCAGTCCTGAGGGCACTGCAGCATACTAGTGAGGAATCTTGGAGCAGGAATGTGTGAAACTTAAGTCAGAAGTAAAATTTTGAGACCAACCTACTTTAAGGGATGTTGTGAAGACTGAGAGCAGGTTTCTGAAACATCTATGTTTCCATGGGAGATAACGTGGAGAAAACAGCCAAATTTTTGGTAGGATAGAAGGAAGTGTCATCATTTGCCTCTCAATTTTTATAGCTATCCATAGGAAAAGAAGTATATAAAGAAATTTGAACCCAAATTTGTGGAAAGGTTTTCCTCTGGTTTTCATTTTTTTTCATTAAAAATGCCCACAAGATTTTGTAGAAAGAAAAAGATTTGTTTAGACAAAAATAAAAACCAAACTACTTCGATGAATCAGAACCAGAAAAAAGACTGATCACTCACAGAGTTCTCCTGCCAAATTAAACACCAACAAGGATACCTGTTTCTGTTCAATAGTGTAAATCTTGTGCAAAAGTAGAGAATCTGGTCTGCAAATACTTATTAGTTGTGGAGTGCTATAGCAGTGCTTGTGTGGTGCTTGAGGTGAGGGATTTGTTTGCAGGGCTGGGAATTCTGAGAATAAGGTTCTTTGGGTTTTTTCCTGGTCTTTGTAAGAAGAGCAGGCAAGGGTTTCATAGCTCTCATCACCAGTTCTTAGTTGCTGAGTACTTTTGTTTGTCTCTGAGTTTGCTGTGAAGACAGTAAAGCACTTCTTAAACTTTTGCAAACATACAGTTACCTTGACCTTGAGATGATAAAGCTTCTGCTCGTTTTCCATTTTCTGTGGCAATGTTTTATCCAAAAATGCCTTCACATGGAGCGTAGACCTTTTAAATCCGTCTTCTGCTGAGATACACAGAAGGTCCACCTACTTAATTGCCCCTGTTATTTATGTGCCAGATAGATAGCTTTTTATGGGCTGCTTTTTCTTCTTTTCATCAAAGCTTGAGCTTGCAGCAGTTCAGGTTTCAGAATTCAGTGCTGTAGGTGGTGCTCTGGGCTGCCTTCCTTGTGCAATGCTCACCTCTATCAAACCTCTGTCATGAAAGTGGATGTAGTCCTATCCTTGCTGTTATTATCAGAAAGAAAAGGTAAAACAGGATAATGTCAGTGTTCCTTGGGAACTGCTTTCTTCCTTTAAGAATGTGGACTGAGATTTGGGTACATTTCTGTTCCCTAATGAGCTTTACATTATTAGTTAATTATTGTTTTTCTGTATTTCCTGGTGATTCTTAATCAGGGGCAAATTATCTCCTGATAGGTTCGTATCTGACTGAGGGAAAGGAACGTTGCCATAAATTGCTTCTGGGTGATATTAAAACAGAAAGCTGGACCTGCTGTACCCACCATCAGCTCTGTTGTGTGTTCAGCCAGTCCTTGAGACCAGGGTACCTGGCCAAATGCCTTCTGCAGTGACATGGGGGAAAGAAACACACTGAAAGTGCAAAGCCAAGGATTTGTTGTTGGTTTAGCTTGAACCAGCCCACTGAGAGAATTATTAATAGGCAAATTATAATGGCCTAATGGCACAGTCCACATTATCTAATTATAAGAGCTCAATCCTGATAACAATACAGATATAATAAGCTTTCTGGTGTCTAATTATTTTCTGGTGTTACGATCCTCCTGAAGAAGAAAAGGGGGATGTCATTACAAGTTGTCAGCACCATGAGTTTTTCATGTGGAGGAGTATGATGTTGATATCAGTGGTTTCCTCCACCATTTTGCCAGGCAGAAGGCGAAGTTAGTGTCCATAGTGTCTTTTTCCTCACTCTGAGGTCTACTTGGGGACATTTTTATGTGTTTACTAGCACAAATATTTAACGAGAAGATGCAAAAAGGGAGCTCCAGAGTCAAAGACACTTCCTCATGGAGGTATAGTCAATGCTCCGTTTATTGCAAAAATCACACACAATATATGGGGTCCTACAGGGTTCACACGCTGTATCCTAACTCTCTGTTGGTTACATCCGTTTTCACACACTATAGCTAACTTTATTGGCTCACCTATCCAAGGCACACACACTGACATTTCCAGGCCCTCCCATCCTCTGGTTTCTAATACCCTGGATAACATTCTTTCTTCTTGTTTAACTCCATGCAGCTTTCTCATATCTGCTGCTCAAGGACACACATCTGCTCAAGGCACACAGTTCTCATCATCCTGCATGTAGGCTGGATTGTGCAGGCAGGCCTGAAGCAACATGTTATGTCCTGTATTGTCTAAAATATTCTCAACACAAATATGTGCTCCATTTACTTTCTTTTTCTTCAGTGGTTCACAATATTGTAGTCAAATCTGCCATATATGTTTTTCTCCAAGGAGTCTGCGTGTATTGCAATAAAGGTTGGCTTAAGGATAACAAAGATTTTGTCTGTGCCAGTTAGCTGTGGCTGTGAGATATGTGTCAAAATTTGCAAAGGCTCATTCTTGTCCCAGTTTTCACTGGTCAAATTTATGCTCTTTGAAGCAGCTTGTCATGGTCCTGGGATAATCACTGGCAAGGACCAGATCCTGCTGATGAGAAGCAATTTGTGAGCAGAGGCTTTGAACGGCTCAGTGATCCAATATAAAACTGATATGAGAAAAGGATTTTGATTTAACTCCGACATAAAGAACTAAAATAAAGAGCTTGCTTTGAGGAAATTCATGTATCTCCTTTAGCCAATCATAGCCATTAGTGTATCCTTCAAGGGTTGAGGAAAATAACCTTTAGAGGACCTGACTGTAAATATTAGTTCCTCATTCGAAGTCACTGTGCACATTGCAGAGATTAGAAAGATTTGGTAGGTTCATTTTGGTCTCTGTGGCAGTCTTTCCTAAAATGTCAGTGACCAAAGAGGCTGAAACCAAAAAATATAGACTAACAATGTCTACTTGCAATTTTTAATTTGCTTGTAGAAAGGGTATTGTGTCCTCCTTCAGTAAGGAAGGAGGAAGAATCAGAATAGCAGCAGTATCCTACAGAGAGCTGCAGTGCTGGAGACCCAATGAATCATCTTGACCACAGTGAAAAGCTGGTAAATGACAATGGACACTGGTTGGTGTTGGAGGTTACGGGAGTGAAGAGTTGTTGGATGGAGTCTCAGAGAACTCAGAGGTGCCCAGTACATTATTCATGCAGAAAACAGTGAAACAGTCTCCAAAATGAGCAAAAAACCCAGCTTTAACATCTGAGCCATCCAATGCTTGTGTGTACCATCTATTTTGTGGCCTTATCATCTTCCACTGGAAAGCCATTCTAAAGGGAAATCAATTTTTTCTCTCCAAAAAAGTTGTAGAGGTGACCTTTCTGTGAGAGTTTTTGGTGAGGAAGTGGTTGCTCCTGAGAAATGGTTTATGGAATATGAATGTTACACAAACAAGAATTTTTTCATTAGCTTAGAACTTTCTGGGTGGACTTGAGATGAGATGTCGTGGAGCTCTCCTTATTTATGCATGGGAACTTGTAACTGGCCAGAAAATAAAGCACAAATCAACATTTCTCATTCAGTGCCTGGTGGTCAGCTGAAAAGATCAGGAGGCAGTGCCAAAATCAGCATTTTGGTTGCAGCAGAACAGTCAAGCTTGTAAATATTGTGTATGTGATGCTCAGGAACATTATTCTGGATGCATAAACTTCACTGCTGGAGTGAAAGGAATAGTGGTGGACAGTGCTGTGGGACCAGGGAATGGCACAGGATGTCTGAAACAATCCGTGCTGGGCTGTCCCTCCAGAGCAGTGAAGAGGAGCTGTGGCAGCTGAGGGCAGCCCCACACTTTCAGCCACTTGGGTCTCTCCAGAGGGGAGAGCCCTTTTCTCTAACAGTGCTGGGAATAAACCATTTCTTGACAGGATTTAAAACATCGCACGTGGGTTTGGGTTTTTTAATCATAATCCTAAATGGTGCAGGAGTGGGTATAAAGGTGTAATGATCCTTAAAGAAGCAGTGTGTACCAATATTGTCTTTAATCTTTGTGACTGAAGGAGCTTCCTTAGGTGTTGCTGAAAAATTTCATGGTGAATTTGAAACCTCTTCTCTTCCTGAGCTCACCAGGAGTTTCCCCACTGACTTTAAGAAAAGTAGAATTAGGCCTAGAATTATTAAAATAAATTCCATTAAACTAGAGTCTAGCATATGTAACCACTTTCCAGATTTAGAAGCCTGTGTCAGCTTCATGTTCCTTTCATTATCTGGTAAAGTTAATATAATAGGTGAGATGCTAATTCTGTATTTCTGTGTTGTTTCCTTTGGTCTTGTCCTTAATATTTATGGAGTATTCAGCTGATTTTTGCTGAAGCTAACAAAAAATATCCTACAGCTTGCAATAAGATCAGGCTGTTACACACGTGGCCAGTAGCTATCACAGTGAAATATTCAGTGTGCAGCACTCAGCAGTTCTGCAGGCTTAAAACAATGTTTTTGCACAATGGCTACACTGCCATTGTGACATTTAGTCTACTTGAGAAAACACAGTTATCTTAAAACAAAAGCAGCAGAAGTCTTAATTTATGCTCCACAAGCTGTTATTTGTCAAAGTCGTGGAGCCTTGTTCCTGTGTAAGCCTGGTGCTATCTGAATCCTGCAGCAGGGGATACTGGAGAGGGGCACAAATGCACAGGATGGTGTCAAATGAAGTGTGAGAAGAGCATTAATCATCACATAATGAAGTATGTGTTTGTTCCTGGCAGATAACTTCTAAAAGAAAAGCGTTAAAAGGAATAGAAGACTAAGAAATTTCTTTGTCCTCCTTTTTTCCCCTCAAGAGTAATTAGTAAGGTATTCATCAAAGATAACTAGCTTTCATGTATCTTACAGGTGCAAGTGTGCAAAATACCTAATGTTCTGATTTTCCTCATGATTTTTTATTAGGTTTTGGTTTTCATTTTAAGCTCAAGTTTAATTTATTTTTCTTCCCATGAACTTATGTAGGAAAACCTAACTAAACTCAGGACACTTTACAAGATGCTTTATATACACAAGTATTTAGTCTCAAAAACTAATTGTGTATCATGAAAAATAATTTCAGCTTTTATATTACCAAATAAGAAAATACCAATGTGAATTTTTAGTTGCAGAACATAATACATATATTTAATGTATATTGGTGTGTTCTAAATGTAAAAGCTGGCTCAACAGCTCTTTTTTGCAGACTGCACAACAAACTGTACTACTGAGTATTGTTCAAGTGTGCTCATGAGCAAGTTACAGTTGTTTGTGAAGATTTGCATCATATCAATTCATTTAAAGTTAATAAAAAAAATCTTCCAAATCATGAAGAATCTCATCTTCTCATCACCTGCCTCCCTTTGGGGCCATGATGGGCAGGCAAAGCAATCCCAACCTTCCTTTCCTCTTAATTAATCCCCACTTTCTTCCCAGTCTGGGATGATGCTCGTGACAGTGCTAGAAAAAGAGGAGTTTCACTTCTACCGAATCTACCTAGTCAGCAATTTTCTGGGCTCCAGAGACTTGCTATTTTAAAATCCTGCATATATCTCTGTGTTATTAAAAGACCATCAGGAGGGTATGGCTGCAATTTGTGGTAGAAATAGAAGAGGAAAAGGATTATTCACAGCCTGCATGTTCCTTGTCATCTGGAGGGCTTAATATCTCATCATACACAATGTTGTTCTGTTGCTAATTTGTGGAACTCTTGGTATTTAAGAAAAGGTTTAAATTCTGCAGCTTAAAGTGCAGCTACAGGCGAAGGTAGTTAGAAACAGCTCATAACTTGCAACAAACTGGAAGTTATTGATAAGCCAGCAATAGATCCATGTTATTTAAAAAATAAAAATAAAGTGAGTGGCCAGTGTGGTCCATAGGCTGATAAGTGAGGAGGTAACTCACTGCAAAAGATAGAAATCTTCAAACACAAAAATCTTAAAACAGTTGGAAGGAGTCACTGGCTTCTCGCTCACCAAGATCGAGTAAAATGGGTTTTTTTGGTATTCAATTCTTGAATTTCTGCAGGGCTGGAGATTCCTCAGCCCCCTCTTGGTGGTGTTCTGGTGCCATATCACCCCAGCAGGAGGCTTTCCCTGACACTAGTCAGCAACTCCCCATCAAGCGGTAGTAGGCTGCTGTTAAAATTACCCCCCTGTGAGTCTTCTCTTTCAGGAACATATTATAGCAATTAAGTCCACGGTGGCAGCATGAAAAAAAGCAAAAAAGTCTATTAATTTCTTCCTTAGCCTGCTTATTTGGGTGCTTGAAATGCTAATTTCATTGAGAAATGTTAACATTTCTCCTTTCTGTGGAAATATCTTGTGTAGCTTCTGCTAGGGAAAGGCCTGTAGCATTAACAGGGTAAGTTCTTCTGCTGTTATAATATCTTTGTCTTGAAGCTTTAATTTTTTCTATAGTCTTTACAAGGGAAGAAAATTTTTTTTTAATAATAATATGAAAGATCCTGTCATGAAAAGTAGGTAGAATTTCAGACCAGAGCGCAAGTGAGGAGATGCTGCCCTGTTGTACTGTGTGGAGGGGTCTGCAGATGCAGAACAGTAAAATATATACATGCCCAACAAACCACCAAAGACAGAAGGAACATTTTACATCTTGGTAAGCAATGTTTTCTGCTTTAAATGGCATGTTGCAGTTGCCCATTTGAGCATTTACAGGTGTTATAGGAGCTGTGATCTGTTCAGTTATTATTTATAATTGATTAAGCTTCTTGTGAAAGATCCTAATCTGGTTTGGTGTGACAAGTTCTTATCTAATGAGTGTGTTGTCGCCGTGTTTGTCATACTGTAATTCACATAAAGAAGCAATAAACCATCTCAGTTAACAGGGAGTATATCTACAGCACTCATGCAGTATTCAGAGACAGGGGAGTATGCACAGCTTCTAGAATAATCACTGGCAGCTAAAAAATATTAATACTCATTACATATCATACAGATTAAAAAAAAAGACAAGCACAAAATTACTTTATTAAAAACATGTTTTATGTCATATACAGGTTTAGAGGGAAGAAATATTTAATTTGTTTTAAATAAATCCAAAGGCTAATTTTGTGCCACTTCCATGACAGCACTGAACTACCAACCCATGTTGCCCATGTTTAGTTAATTAGCAAATTTTTGAAGGGCAGGAAGGAGCTGGGGTGGACTTCCAGCTCCTTTCAGGGTGCAAATGGAGTTACAGAAAGCACAGGAGCTGGGGAAGCTCCTCCTGGACTTGGGACACACATGTAGGACTGAATATCCCACATCTTCATGGTCCCAGCCTGTCACTGGCAGGGCAGGTGAAGCAGGAGCAGGTTTGTGCCTTGCTCTGCTCTGGCAGGTTGGTCACCAAACTCAGCAGCTTTGGGTATCTCATAGTTAGGTAGCAAGAAAAGGAAGTTTGATTTTGATGAGTTATCTTCAAAACCTAACAGTCATATAAATTAATGATTTAGTGACTACTGGGAATACAGTCATTTTTCCTGATGAAATAAAAAGACAATAAAGCAGCAAAATTTGATGTCATGGCTGTTAAATTCTGTAATTTTATACTTCCATCGATCAGAAAATGAATTTATGGTCTCTGTATTTTCAGCATTGTAAAAGTCTGCGTAATTTAATTGTTAATCTAAGGTCAAAAGTGAATTAGCATAATAATACCTGAACTACACTGCCCTGAAATCCCCTGATAGGCATCTTTCTGACTCCTGGTATTATAAAACTGTTCCCATTGGTTCTTGACCCTATTAAAGTTGTTCCTAGATAAGCTTTGCAAGGGTAGTGTGTGAGAGCCTCTCTGAATAGGCAGTCCTTAGATGATGCCATTGTGATGGGGGGGTGGCTGGTTTTTATGTGAGATATTAAGGCTACAGAGAGGGCCTCTATGGAGCCTGTATCAATCCTGATGCTTGTTATGATCTCCCCTTTGTTATCACAAACTTTGTGTCCTGGTTAGAACGGCTGGGACTAATTCATCCCTGGATGGGTGTAACCCAAAACTGTGTATTCTATAGCCTCCATGCCATTTCCCAAAAACTGCTGTCAGTAGAGGCCTGCAAGGTGGGAAGATGTTCCTGT